>NC_139349.1:69645667-69918167 GCF_055883805.1 Amblyomma maculatum | reverse complement strand
TTATCAAGCCTTTTCGACGTCCACGGCGAAGATGGCGCGTACATTGTGGCTCCGGGGGAATGATAATACTGAGGACGCCAAGACAACCAACCTGTCTTATCCGATGGTCGAAAGCCAATTTGGGCCGGGTGGTAGAAACCGTGATTTTAAAGCCCCCACGAGATTCATATGGCAAGCATTCAAGCTTGCAAATTGTTTGCAATAAGGATCTGGGTCGAAAGTTGCTAAGGGCTGTTGGCGTTTTCCCTTGCTTTGGAATAGGGATCACAATAGCCGATTTCCAGCTCTCTGCAGGTACATCACCGTCTAGCCATACCTTGTTTATGGTGTCAAAAAGTTGAGGAAGAGCATCACAACTGAGGTTCTCGTAAACCTCGTACGTAATGGAGTCCGGACCGGGCGCTGTCTTCCGGTTGACATCATCTATAGCTGCAAGCATGGAGAATGGGCTCGCGATTCCCTCGGTGTCGGCTGTAGATGGCAGCTTATCGGCATGGGCTGGCATGCCCACCAAGTTAAGTTTTTATAACTGGTGCAAGCAACACATCGTACTTGGGGAAAAATTGCGCGCTGCTTGTCTTGCGAAATCATCCGGAATAATGGCCGCTGCATCAGGACGACGACAACCGTGATCCATGGCATGGAAAGGTGTCCAGACATATAAGCACTCGATGAGTGTGTGGAGAACTGCTCGCACCACAGATGCCATTGCCATCGTGAGAGATCACGCTCATACCTTCGAGCCTTAGCAGTAATGTAATTATCCGGTATAACCACAACATTGCCGCAATTCGCCTTGTAATTAAGGCCATTGATTCAATTAAGGCTAAAAACTGTCTGGGTAGTTCTGTCAGTAGCTGGAATAAAGCCGAAATTTAACCGATCACTTCTTCGCTGCCTTCGTTTTGGCAAGGTAAATAATACTAAGCGTGCTAGCTATGGTTTCCGACACAAGATATATAAGGCGGATGTCTAGTACACACGCCTGGTACAGCACTGCTCCCGCGTTTCTGTACCTCACACACACAGAAAAAAAAAAAGAAAAAAAAAAGCTTGGCACCGCGTGATTTTCTTTGGCATGCGACAGACGAAATGAAGAACACTGCATTGTAGTCCGTATAGATCGCACTGCCGCATGCAGCTTTACCGGTAGCTCACAACTTAGTGACATGCAGTTGTAAAAAAATTAAGATATCTACGCACAGACTGCCGGTAGTGATTCGCTTTCGGAACTGAAAGGGGTTGAAGACCTTTCGCGCATTTTGGCCGGCGGCAGATGAGCGACTGACACGTGGAGTCGGAGAGAGAGAGAGAGATTGATTCAATGAAAGGGTGGAAACGTCGGCCGACGGTATAGAGACCCTGGCCTGCTACTCCCCGCAAGGGGTAAAAAGAGTAAAGGAGAGTTAGGGGGCGAATGGCAAGTACAAGATGATGGATGGCATAGTACAATGAAATTATTTCTGGTGGTCCAAGTTGCTGAGGAGGCCTCGCACACAAGTGGCGACACTCATCTCATGCAACTATTCGATTCGTATTCTAAAAGATAATATTCGCATTTTGCGAATATTCGATAATTTTCGCTCGCACTGAGCGCTTAACCGTAATGATTTACGGCCCAGTCTATGCACAACCGCAAACCATTTGCATCACATAATTTTACCTATGAACAGATGCATGATGGTTGTCTGCCTTTGAGGGGAAAACAAAGTGAAAACGACGCTCCTTTTTTTTTTTTTTTTTCGCTTTCGTCAACGTCCTCTCAAGACTGCTTCGCTTTGCGCACACAGTCAAGAAGGCCCACTTTGCAAAACGGAGTCCGTCTATGCAAAATGAACCCGTCACATTTTGAGGATGTTTCACAGTTTTTCTGGCCTATTCGATAATTCGAGCTTTAGGTTAATTCGGACATTTTTTCCTAGTTCCTTGAAGGCTGAATTAATGAGAGTTTACTCTATTCCGTAGCGATATGACAGCTGCGCACAGTTTCGTGCAAGTCATTTGTGTGCAAAAAAAGATATGGCATATGGAATTCAAAATTTATAGCAAATTGTTCATTTGGGTATGTGCTACCATATGTAAATTACCTACTATGCGAAATACCATGTGAATTACGAAATAAACAAGGCGAACGTTTGCCATTTTAATTTTAAATTTCTTTTTTTCCCGTTATCGGCATTAATATTTCGGCAGCCAGTGATAAATGTGAACGGATTGGGACAAAATTACGCGCTGAAAAGCAGCGCGGGAGAGGAGGAGAGGTGGTGCAGGAGGAGGAGAACGGATGAGAATAAAGATGAGATGGCGCTACTTTTGGTTGTTTTAGCCCACTTATAACTGTGTGCGCATAATGTGCGGCTCTCCCTCTTGAATCGGTATAATAATATATTATGGTGAACTGGGCACGAGCGACGCGGAAAGTTTCACAAAGTTGTAAATTGGCGTGTGCGCGGTTTCACGGTTTCGTTTCTGGTGTCAAACTCTCCCAGCCCACGAACAGCAACACTGTTCTTGATCCCAAACTAAAATGTCCTAGAAAGGAACAGTGGGCTTACTCCCCAGCCGAGCAAGCGCTAGCGGTGGAACCTCTCCAAGTGGCCGCGTCGCGGCGCTGATGTCAAGTTCACTTAGTTCACTGTGGAGTGCGGCATGGAGTGCGGTGAACGCGGCGACAAAAGTGGCAACAGGGACAGTGCTACGTCAATCACAAAATCCCGTCTCCGCATGTGGTGGACACTCGTCCACCGTTAACTCTTCCTTTTTTTTCCTTTCCTTTTTTTTTTCTTTTTTGGCTGGGACGCAGTTTAGTGTCCACCCGTTACAAAGGGTGCAGCCTCAAATCATCATCATCATCATCATGTAGCGCTTACCTGTGCGCGCGTACTGTTATCGCGTTTTCCTAAACGTCCTATTGCTCGCGGTTTGTCTGTGAAATTTTGTTTTTCAGTAAAATGAAGAAAAGGCACGTGCAGCGAATTTACGAAGATTTTACATAAATTTGTTCAGCATGCCTCAGTGTGGACAAAACCATTGCTACTTATCAGGGAAGAGAACGGGTCGCATTCCCGTCGAGGGTACCTAGATATATTATTTGCAGTCCCCAGAAACGGAGAGTTGCGGAAAGAATGGAAGAAGAATATGTAGTGCTGTCCTAGTTGCTAGAAATAAGCTCAGATAATAATATACAAGCTGACGTTATCCTGACCCTAACAGCCTTCATGCTCAGCAGCAAAGACACATATTTGTCAACACAAGCATTTGTGTCTGACCATAGCATGTTGTTAGCATTTAATATTGGTTAATATTCCATATTGCAAGGTATGTTGGGCGCCGATATATGATGAAGATAGGAAGCAAAAGTTATATGGCACTCTTCACTCACAATGCCAGTTCTCTCCAGGTTATGACTTCCAACTCCCTTGGTTAACACTTTTTCTTGAGAAGGGAGTGGGGAGACTGCTGTACCCGTCAAATCTGCTCTCGGCTGTAAAACCTGTTCACTAAATGTTTGAGTTGCCATTAACTGCTGACTGCCAACGTCCAGTATATGTACTGACAGTTTGTGAAAGCAAGATTGGGGCAAGAGGTTAATTGCTTAGCTCGCTCGTGCGTATGCCTATTTTTATGCCAGGATAATCAGCTTTAATGTAATTACTCGGCTACGCTTTTATGGTAGAGTGATAAACTCCAAGAAGATGGGCAAGGGAGAACAAGCAACCTTAAGCTGACCCATTGCTCATGATGGGAAGGAATATGTGCTTGTAAATGCATACAGTTGAAATAATATTTTCGAGATCTGGCAATGAATTACTTTTGCTAGACCCCGTCTTTTCACAGTGCATATATTGATCAGCTAAACCAATGATAGGACGGCGTGAAAGAAGGTAAAATAAAAGCATACACATTCAGGTTTCACTGTATACTCGATTATTTGACGCGTATTTAAATTTTGTTATCCAAGAGAACATTAAAGGAATATTGCATGGGCTAAAAATGTTCGTTGACAACAAGGACCAGCATAGATTTCGTCATCCAATTAGAGAAAAAGTGAAATGGTTCAAAGTATCAATGTAGCGCGTTGCATTTCTAGCTGACGTGCAAGAAGTTAAAAATAAAAGGCTGGATGAGTTCTGGCTAACTTCGTTATCGATGTCGTCACACTTAAAATCCCGAAGTTGAGCAGCACGCAAAAGTCGATGCAAAAAACATGAAAAAGGTAAAATTTTGATACCAGGTGCTTCCATCAAGCCATACATATCGCTGACTGCGTGTCGCGCCACATCTCGCCTTGCCTGTGACATTAGGTAACGCTAAATAAATAATGTCATTGCAGATCCATCATGTACCGACAGTCCGTCAGCCGTTAGCTCCATCAAATAGGTGCAAGAATTAAGCAACGCGTACATAACTGCGCGCCACAGCGCGCCGCCGTAGGCTGGACCAGCAAGAAGCTACAGCAAAGTCACGTGTAGCGCCACCTCGTACTTGACATGAATGGCGTCAGGAAATGGGTGCCAGTAAGCCGAGTGAGCCCACTACCCTCCTCTAGTACACTTTACCCAAACACCGTTCTCTTTCGGCTGCTGTACTTTCGGCAGTTCGGCACGAATTAGAAAACTATGTGTGTATTTTTGACAATAGATTCTCGTCATCGTAAGTTTTGCTGCACCTGTTTGTAATTACCATCATCGAAGTTCAATCACGCTCGTTTGAAACAGGCAGCGATCTTTGCGCGTGACGAAAAGCTGCCCGTGTTGCAACCTAAACGCTAGCTGCAGCCTGCAGCATCGCGGGGACCGTAGTTCAAGCAAGGTAGATCGTTCAAGTGTGCCGTAGCAACGCCTCATAGAGCTCCGTACTAATGGCGAAGAGGCCGCTATATTGGGTGCGTTGCTCTGTGCCTGGCTGCAACAAAGACAGGGCTGCGCTGCAACGCGAACAGGGTCGCCCGGTGTCCGTTTTTCGGGTGCCTCGCGACGCTGCTGCCAGAGAGGCGTGGGAGCAGCGGCTCGAGCTGACGCCCGGTGTACTGCGACCTGACAGCCAGCTGTGCGAGCTGCACTTCGACCCGAGCCAGATATGCCGCGACTACGTGCATCACATTGGCGGCAAGGAGGTGAGAGTTGAGTGACGCGCACTACTTCAAATAGCTAAAATAGCGCTGACTTCCGAGAGCGGAAAAGAAAAACTTAGAACAGGGTATACGCGTGTCAGTGGCTGTATTCGTTGATAACGAAGCTTCGAATGGAGGAATGAGCCCTTCGACTGTAACGATCACCACGGCCACAGCGTCACATCCACTTCTGCAATACAAACCAAGATATTGCAAGAAAGTGTCATGTTTTGCCACATGGCAATGCCTGAGGTTTGACTGCACAGCGCACGCAAGGGACACGTGCAGCATTTAGCGAAATCATGAAATCTGTACAAAAAATTACGAGGGACTTTGACGACTAAAGTAGTGAAAGGCGAAAGCCTGAGGTCTCTTCTTGTCTAGCGTTCCTGCCATCCGCAATCCCACACTTGAACGCGCGCCAAGGAACGCCACGCGACGGGAGCGATGGCTTACCGACCAAACGCACACTTGTCAGAGAAAGTGTGACAGATACTGCGCCTTTCCTCCAGAAATCTCATCTTCTCTAGCGTTCCTGCCATCTACAATCCCACATTTGAACGCGCGCCAAGGAACGCCACGCGATAGCCGTCGCAAAATTCGGTGGCAGGCTAGCCTCCGCCGCAAGCGTCGTTGACCTACCGGTCCCAGCCCCGTAGGGCCAGGAACAGTCACCTTTCACAGAGCGCGCGTTCAAGTGTGGCATTGCAGATGGCAGCGACGCATCCCGCCTCGGCCAATCAGAACGCCTCAAAAGCGGGACACACTTTGTGCACGACAGCATGAGCCATTAAAGGCTATCACCTTAAAAACGAGGAGGTCTTGCTATGATGCGTACGACTGAACGTCTCACCAGTGTCTCATAAATGCAGATGTTTTGCTGCCCAGGTGAGGATCCAGCGCGGTCGAGCGACCCTGCTGCCAAACACGCTTCCACTTCCACTGCAAAAACAGGCTCAACATGATGAGAGCCCTGACCCGAAGAGGTTGCGCAGCGAAGAGGACCTGAGCCCCATAGATGAGGACGGGGACAAGCTTTCAGCACTCCGGTTGCCCTCCAAGTACTGGTCCTGTGTGCACTGTCCCAACTTGGAAGGTGCTGTGTTTGCCGCATCAGTGTTCAGTGCGGCCACAGCTGACCTGGTCACTGAAAAGATGGTGGTTGTGCAGTGGGCAGACAGTAAAAAGCAAGAGGCTGTCGTATGTGAAACGATACTGCGTGGCCGCCGTCTTGGGAATGCCATCATGGGTGATATTGGCTCAGTGCAGGAGACGCTGTATGCAGTGGATGCTATGCAGTTGTGCATTGGTGTGGGTGGCGTGGGCTACGTGCTTGAGCAGTTGGGTGGTCAACTGACAGCTCACTTGGAACGCAGCCTGGTCTTGCATGGTGAAACCTACTTCAGCCAGGCTTGTACTGCCACTGTGGAAACAGCAGGTTAGTGTTAGAAAACCGTCTAGATGTACCGCATCACACTGAAAATCACAGAATTATTATATTGACTCTGAACAAAAAGAGCAGCCGCATCCCTATGCAAACCCTCTTTACAAGCTTGCTAACTATATAATGATGGATGCCTCTTGACAACAAGCTACTACCATGTGTCACATTCCAGTGCAAGCACCATGCGTTAATTTGTTATTGTTGATCTTCTCGGTTCATTGAACATCATCCGTTCACATCTTTGAGTAGGGTATCAACTAAACGTGCTGAGAGAGAGAGAGAGAAAAAAAAAACATTTCGCGGTTTCAAAAACCTTAAAAGGAGCTTGTCGAAGTGAATTAAGTCCCGCAAGGTTCCCTACATTTTATCACATTTTAACACTGCATTTTTAAATATTGGGCTTGTACATATGGATTTTTTTATTCTTGTCCCCAGTAGTGAACACATTGGATGAGAGTTATGAACTTTCAGTGTATTCGTCACTAGTAGTTCCAAATCGTAGAAGCGTACGAAACAGGCATGTTTCAAAGAAATATATGGCTGTCTAATAATTAAAAAGAGCTAGTTACTGCATTTTCTGGCTATCTAAAACCAACTAATGGTGACTGTGTATTTTAAAGGCACAAGATGTTTGTCTTCACAAAATGCGGTCAAACTCACATTTTCCAAGAATTTCACCATAGAGAAACTGTGAATCAGGCCACGAGAAAGCTTGTACTAATTGGATAACCAGTGGGTACCTGGCGGTTGAACCTGTAACTCGCATGGTAGGCAGATACTCAAACTACCAAGCCACCATTGCAGTGGCACAGCAATCAAAACTGTGCACTGATACTTACGTGCGTACAATGGATGAATATTAGGATTCAAACCTGTTCCATCATTTTCTACTGCGGCAGTGTGACCACAGGTGACAGAAAATTTAGATTTTGTTGTGCACATGCACAGTCACATGGTCAAAGAATGAACACAACCTCCAGATTTGGTCCTAAAATTATGGTCAGCATTGCTGGAGCTTTGTGCAAGAATAATTTCTAGTCAGGCACACTAAATATGCATGCCATAAAAGCAGTTTGCTTTGCCCACTTGAAAGATATGGCAACAGTCCCTCAAGTGCGTGCAAACATTTCTTCCCCTCCAAATTGCAGGTTCTGAGAGTATGCTCCGTTTCATACATAGCAGTCCGGCAACCATTTGTGCTCCTCATCCGCATCATAATGTAGTGCGTCGAAAATAAAAATAGAAATGAATTTTCAGTATTGAAGTAGAATGATAAAAGTGTTTTATTTTGCGAGAAGATTGCTTTTTCTTTTATATTCTCTCAAAACAGTGCCTTAGTTTTCTAGTTTTCTCTACCTCCTCCTATATCGGGTTTTTGCACCTAGGCCGGCCGGTCAGTTTTGCTTTGGTTTTTGTCGATGTGAAAGCTGTGCCACTAACTTCTGCTCACTTGTTTTCTTTGCCCACTGCGACTTCAATCGCATCTCTTGCTCGCCACTTTTCCCAGCTTATGTCTTCAAACATTTTGAAAGACTGCAAGCTGTTGATTGTCAACATCTATGCTAGCCTGAGGGAGTGCTTCCATGAGAAGACTGTTGTAAAGTTCTTGCAATTATGGTCGAGATTTTTTTTTTTTATTTAGTAATACTGCAGGCCAATACTTTGGCCCAAGCAGGAGGGGCTATTCACAAACAAAAAGAAGGCACAGAAAAGTATATAAAATGTAACATGAAATGAACATAATGCACAAAAAGAACTACAAATGAAACGTCAACATCGCTAACTTGCACAAAAATGATTTTGCAATGCAACCATGAAATCGTTGGACTGAAATACACCAATGGGAGGTGAATTCCACTCGTTCACCGAGATGATGTGTGACGACCTTAATGATGTATAAGAAGCCTGAATTTTTACTCATTTGTATTGTTACCGCCAGAAGACTATGAGGAGCTGTCGTGGTTTGTGAGGAGGCCTAACAGTGAGTTTCATGAACCACGATAGACAGTCGTCTTCTCATGGTAACAGTATCAACTACAGTGGCAAATACGCTACTATACGACATCACATAACATGTTATGTTTGATGGTCTGCGTAGTGAAATCACTGCTCAGGGCCTAAATGCAGAGCTTTCAGCAATCCCCATCTCAGTGTACTTGCTCACACTCATAAAATCTGACATCTAATACAAAGCAGTACATAAACGGGAAGTTCAATGAGCAGACCTTCCGAATCAGACGTCCCTCACTTCAAATCAGTTTATTACATAACGCATCACATATCAATGCTGCGTAGCTGCTAGTCAAGGCTGTCCCAATTAATTGATGCTGCACTGAATTCGATTACTCCACAATTAATGATTCATTGTGTGAACCATGCAAAAACGTCACTGAACGCAAAAGAACAGCACTTCTTAATCACCTCTATCGCTGACACACTGCACTGTCTTTTTCCTGCGAAGTTAGTCAACCATGATGTGTTTTTCAAAGCAGTCATTTCAGTTTGATGAAAGAATCATTAAAATAAGAAAAAAATGTTTTAAAAAAAATTAACTAGGCTGAAAGTCTAACCTCGCCCCTCATAAAATGAGCAAATAAGTCCATGCTTCGTGCCACTGAGTCAGGACACAAGGAAGAGTGATATATTTTGTTTTTTGCAGCAGACTGCCTCCGTACCTTTAGTTAGTCCGTAACGGAGTTTAGACAAGTTTGGAGTTCCGAAGTTAACTGGGTAACACTAGTTTCTCTTGCTGCTCAATTATTCTTATGGCTTGCCAGTCAGCATTTCTGATGCCTAGTACATCTGTGCATGTAGTGACAGGAGCACTTTTCTTATTTAATGTGTTGTTAAAAAAAGTAGGCTTAAAAGTGGTGGCTAATTCTTCTCCAGTACCAGCTATGTCTCTAATTCACAATGAATGTTCCAACCAGAAGCCTTGTCAAGGCATGCTTAGAAACGTGGGCATGTGCTTTATGGTTCCACACCTTTTAAAGCCATGTTGGGCATCCTTTGAGACGGCTTGTGCATAACAACAGAACATTTGACAATATTTTTGTGCAGTTTTGGCATTTCTTATTCTACTTCTGTCATTGTAAGGCTGGCCAGCTTGCCTACACCATTGTACATGAAGTATGTTGTGTCTCGGCTGTTTGTAGGTTCATCATGTGCTCCTTGCAAGCAGGCCAGAAAAGCTGTGCTGACAAAGAAGTCTGACCTGCTCAGGAAGAACTTCTTTTTGACGTACATGGACAACTGCAGGGATGCAAAGTGAAGCTTGGGGAGGAGACGTTGTTGCTGCTGTGATGTTACCAAAAGAGTGTACCTGATTACCATTACAAGCATGCCCTATGCAAGGTGCCTCAGAGGAAGTGCACAATGTGGCCAACCAAGAACTGCCTATACCACCACATTGCATTGTATGATAGCATTTGGAGGAGCAATAAATATGAACATTTTGATTGAATGCAAGTTTCTCCTTCTAAAACCAGAAAGCCTTTGAATGTTCTTTCAGACATAAAAACGTGAAATTTGTTTCACGGCATTATAACACTTGCTTGTGGCTGCAAGGTGTTATGGCTTAATCCTCAAATCAAGTCAGTGTGATGTATATATTGTTTTTTATCCATTACAGTGACCCAGTAGTTATGCCATTCATCTACTAAACCCAATAAATCGCAGCTGCAGGGGCCACCAAAGGTTTGATCCAATCCGTGGAATTTGTTCATTGGCTTTTATGTGGCACAGCGATACTGTGGACTCGAAGAGGTCTGTGCAATTAATTTTATTAAATGTGGCCACTGTGACCAGGATCAATCCTACAAATTTGTCCTAAGCTACACAATATTCCATGAGATTAGTTATAAGGGCAACTGGCAAAGGCAAAAGTTTTCAGCAAAAGCTTTGTGCACATGTATGCACGAGTGCACTCTTGTAAGCCTTTGGCATATAGCCGACAAGAGTGCACTCCTTTGCTGAGGTGATGTGCATGCATGTGCACAAAGCTTTTGCCAAAGACTTACCAAGGAACTGTTTTGGCTAGGCATGCCTAACACTATTGGCAAGCATATTGAGGCCCAACGCAGAGCAAAACGCTGCCGCCTATGACAAACGCAGGCTGCACCCTTCTAATCCGACTCGGATATCTGAGCTGCACCACAGACTCCCCAACAGCAAACCCCCTCGCCGAAACCCTTCTGGATGCCATCATTGTTGTCTTGGTCCAAAAATTATGGGCCCTGAAATTCATCTCTACAAAAGCCAACCGCATTCCCTCTCCCAAAAATGCCTCTTGAGCTAAGCCCCCGGCGTCCTTTATACAGACACCTCCCTTTTTAAAAGACTGTTGGAAAGCCACTGCTAGTGTTGTGGACGACACCAGATGGGAAGTGGACATCCGCGTCTCCGCATTTCATACGGCTTAGAAGCAGAAATTGTATCACCCTAGTCATCTACTTCACCTTCTCCAGCTTCTACTATCTAGTGTTTGCCAGCTCACAAGAGGCTTAAGTGCAGAACAACTCTCCATCACGGCATACCATGTCCTAACCACCTCTCCATCTTGTGGCACAGTTGCCATTCTTTGGATCCTGGATAACTGTGCTTGAGTGCCTGTCTACTGAGCCTGTCTTTCTCCAGACAGGGCGAGCCTTGCCTCGGCCCCAACCCCATTGCAGTGTCCTCTTCATGCACTATCGAGAGGGCCGCCACTTCTACCCATCTCCACAGAAGAAGCTCAGCCATGAGCAATCGGTCGCCTGGTGCAAGCTCCAAACATATACCCCAACCTTCACCTCCTCACCTGGTTCACCCGCACCCCCCACCCTGGTTCTGCCCGTATTCCCACCCTCTACCACACCACCTGGGCCTATCCTGATGTGAAAGGCCTTCCCTCCCCACCCCAATCCCATTCCTGAGGGGTGCTATGCTGACTAGCCTGTCCATGGAAGACCAGCTCCATGTGATCGATCGAGCGACCTTTAAAGCATAAGCCATTGGAGGCGTGGACTGAAGCCCCACTCTCCCTGGCAGCAAAACTTGTCCTCTCCGACAAACAATTGTCTTTTGACTTGACTAAGCAAAAGCGCTTGCATTGATTACGAATTATCTTGCAGTGTTGCAATGTCACATAATACTGAAAATAAGTCGGCTCCGGCACTTTATTGCTCTCACATTCTGCATACACAGTGCTTCAATGGTACAATGTGCAAAAAAGAAAATGGACGAGAGACTCATGCACACAGTACTGTGAGCGTCTTTCACAGTTCTAGTCTTTTTTGCGCTGCATTTTTCATTCGAATCATGAAACAAGCCAAAGCATCTTCCCTACTATAGATAATGCATTTTCCTGAACACAGCAAACAGGCAGCTTTGTAAAGGTTTAGACAACTGGTCAGAAGTATAATGGCATACCTAGCCACAACACTTCTAGACTTGCTACAGTAAAGTAACTCATTGGTAACAATAAGCTTAAAGCCAAGCCCTCAACATTGTAGAGGCAGACTTGAGGTTTAGTTGGTATACTGTTTCACATTAAATCAGCAGATAGGTGAACAGAAGCACGGGACAAGTACTTAGGATTCAAATGACAACAATGCCCAACATTGCTGTCATCTTTCTACATGCACTGGAACACCCACAAACCAGCTGGGAAAATATATTGGGAAAGGTTGAAACATGCAGAGGCAGAGGACGAGACTTGAGCCAGATGCAAACATTATCTGACAAGGAACTGGAGATCAGTGAAGCTGAACACTCCCAAAGGGTGTGAGACTGATAAATAGCATAGCAGTTTGTTGTAAATGTTTCATCCAAGAGAAAACATAACTTTTTCATAGCTTCATGTTTTTGCACAGCACCATACAGGTGTCTTCATCTATTCCATTAGTTTCATTGTATTGTTTGTTTTCTGTATTCCACTGTATTCCACTATGTATTCCACTCTCATTCTGACATCTGCACATGGCTCGTATGCCAGTGTCTGGGGAGGCGGAGGCATGGCAGGCCTCTTTCGACATGGCCATGCATATTCGTGTGAAATCCCATGATGCTGAAAATGGTAGTCAATCAACCCTTCTCATCATACGAAAATGTGGCTAAGAGTCATGCATATGTGCCACTATCAAAAGCCCATGCTTACTCTGTGCCTTTTTTAGCTCTCGGCATCACTATTTGAACGTTGGACGAAGTAAATCCACACTGATCTTCTGGTACAGAAAAACCTGTTACCTTGCCTCTTGCATAGCCGTCTGCTGTCATACTGACCTTATGCACTACACTGCAATGTCGTATGCATTTGGCGAGTTTTATTCCCATCACACTGCGGAAAGTCAACCCAGCTGGAACAACAAAAGATAACTGCATGCTTTTCTGCGCGAAGTCTTTTGTCGAACGCTCACTGCTTAGTACGGTAAAAAAGCGCACGCGCTCAAACCCAGGCAGGTGCAAGTCCTGGCTTAGCGATGTCAGCGAATCTAGCATGAGTGAAAACACGCTTTGGGCCATTCGCATCATCTAGCCTTCCTCGTCGCTAGCCTCAGCCAGCACCTGGTCATCAATCGCAATCTGCGAGGTGAATTCATCCAGTGGCGGCTTCGACAAACCCAGCAAGAACGCCCGGTGGCGCCTTCCGGCATCGGCATTCTCCCGTGGCCTGCGATCGGGCAACGACGGCGGTGGCACCGCCGTGCCCGCCAGGGCTCTGCTGGTTCGGCCACCACTGGCCAAGGTGGCCGCCACGTATGTTGCCTCGAGCCCTGGAACACCATGTAACTGTCCGACCAGCGGCATGCCTGGCGCGTCTAACTGCAAGCGTGCTGTCAGGCTCTCACAAAAACCTAGCGCCGCACGCAGGCCACGAAGACACAGCGTCAGTTCGAATATGTCATCACCGTCGCACTGCAGGTCGTCGAGCTCGGCGGCTTGGACACTGACGCTGGTGCGAACTGATCGTTGCGTGTCGGCGCCCTCCAGATGCGTGCAAACGTCGAGCCGATCAGCCGAGACCCGTAAGGTTACTTCAGGAACGTTGACGGGAAAGTTGCCGAGCACGTCGGACAGCAGCTTGGCTTGACCGCATACACTTGTCACGTACGAGTCCGCTCGGAACGAGAACTGCAGTTCCTCGTACTCGATCAGAGGCAGCCAGAAGCGCTTGGTCAAGCCACGCCGATAGCGTAGTGCCACCAACGCCTGGTCGCCGGTCAACTCAACCACACAGTCCTCGACTGTCCTGTCGAGCGTCTGCACGGACCGGAAAGCCAGCAGGCTTGAGCGCGCACTCAGTTTGCCCCGGTAGCCTTCGTTTGATACCTCACTGGAACTGAAGAAGCTCCGCTCGAAGCTGAAGCACATGTAAGAACTTCGAGAGGCGCTGAACGCTTTTAGCGACAACGTCTGCTCGTCAGCAATCACGTACAATTCGTCGCCTATCTTGGTCAACGTCTGCACGGCGCGACCGAATAACTTAACATTTGGTCCCGGAATGGTATATTTCATGGCGCAAGCGCGTCACAGCTGTACAGTCTTGGGGCTGTTGTTTTCCAACGAAGGCGAAGCTTTTTTCGCGTATCATAACTTCTTACAGCTCATTATTCTTCAAAGACTGGATAACAGACATGTTATTTCGAGTTCCCGCGCCATAGTTGGCTTGCACTGGATGATTTCGGGTGCTGGCCTGGATACCTGCGCAAAACTAGCAAGACAAAAGCCACGGCTTTGCTAGTTTCGCAACTGATATCAGTCGACGTTACTACGCTGTCAGAAATAAAATGTATGAAAAATGACCACTCGAACCCTTAGCTAGCTCTGGAGTTTTCAGCGCTCCACAGGCTGTGATAAGGAGTGGAATTCTCAGGTTAAACAAAGGTAGTGGGAACCAACCAAGGGGAAACGGTGACAAAGGATCTAAAACAAACGTTATTTCCAAGAAAAAGAAATGCCCCCAAGCATTGAGTGATTTTCTTTATTTATGCACAACTTTAAAACTGCGTGCCGAGCCTGTCGAGCCGTTTTGCATTAGAACTTTTTTGTTGATTTTGTGGTTTTGTTTTGTTAACTGCCGTAAGGGAGGAAGAAATGCCTTTGGCTGCACTGCGTGCAAGATCTACGGATCTACTATGCGTTATGTTCATCCTGTGGTTTAGTTAAAAACGTGGGTATGCTCGCAAGGATAGAAAACGCAGCGTCAGCTACGCTTTGCAAGAACAGCGTGGCGAGATGTTTTTGTGGATGTCAAGCCTCAGTGGAAGCAAGAGCCACAAGAGAAATTTGTTGACGTCTTGACACGAAGGCGCCAGCAGCGAACGGCCCACAAGACACCTGCTGTGGGCTCCGGCCCTTCGTGCAAGGCTCTTCTTGCGGGAGAGTGACGCCTCGGGACTAGTGCCACAGACAAAGTGTAGTGAAATCAAGTGGTTATTTACCGCTACCAAAAATGTTCACGCGCGCAGCGAAGGACCTTCTGCGCAATACCATCAGTAGTGTTGACCATCACAACAGGGTAAGCGGACGGAACATGCGTGCTCTCTTGTGCAAAAATCTAGCGCTGTAACCGCAACGGTCTTGTCGAGCTCAGCCAGGCGGCCACACATACGCTAGCACGTTCGCGCATTGCCTTGTGTTTGTGTTCGTGGCTGCTTTCTGAACTAGATTTCTGGTTCTTAGGCTTTCTCGCTTTCCCGGTTCCGTAGCAGTCCGTTGCGTCGTGCTAAAAGGAAATGACCGAACTGCGTTACTTTCACGAGCTGTATTTTGTTTTTCTCGAATAGGTTTGGGGTTGGGAGAGCATATGTAAACTGCCTGAAGCGTCCTTTGCTTTAGTGCTTTCTTCACTTTGAAACGCATTCATGGTAAGCGCTCATGTACCGAAAGTACGATAACACTGGTCTAACTTTGCCACATGTTGGATTAACGGGAGCTGCAGTTGATCGGCTATGGTTGAACCAAGGGGGTATGTCGTGACACCGCTGTTAACCCACCTCGTAAAAATTTGTACTTATCCTCGAAGGCGCCGCGCCCGTGGCCGCTACGTGTGCCGAATCCTTCGCATATTGCGGCTCTTCATGTTGGCCCCTTCGTTTGGAAGGAGCGTCTTGACCTAGTTTTTATGATCGGTGCGTACTGTGCAATTGGAAACATCCATAAAGAGGCTGTTATCTGCTGCGGAAGCATAACAAGTAGACATCAGTTTGCCGTAACTGTTTTAATTTTCATTTCGAGATTTGATTCGATTGTAAGCAGGGCTACGCGGTTGAAAGAAACCTTGTCAGGTTGTATTTCACCATTTTCTTGCCCCAAGCAAGGTTCCATGGGATTTAAGCGAAGTATAACAGTTACAAATGCAGAAGATTTTGGATTGGCTTTTATATACTTGAGCTGTCATCGCAGTATGTGAATGGGTGAAACGTTTTGTCAATGATGACCCAAATCCAGTTTGTGAAGAATAAATACATAGTTTAGGCTACACAAGAGTGTGGGAGAGAGGGCTTGTAAGCTCTGGTATGTTAGTGATGTGTCGTGCTATAAAAACTGGTGATAGAGCTGATGATGATCATGAAGAAGCACATTTCTCTCTTTCGGAACGTACATGAGTAAGATTGAGGTGTGGGAGCAGGAAATGTGGTTGTTGACCACAAGGACAAGTCCAGTACGGGTGCTTTATAATGATCTAGTAGTATAGTATTTCTGGTTGGTTAGTCATGTTAGTTATTAGCAGTGATAGTGTTTGTTGTTGTTCAGTTCTTGTTCCTTCTTGGGACGTGAAGTTAGCGCTGAAAAGTGGTAGGGTGCAGCAGTTCCAGTCAAGAGTTTTGAGGCACTGTCTGCAGTGCTTTCGGTGGGTAGCATATTCTGGATGATTGTAGTAGTTTATCCAAAACAGGTTCACTGTAGCCCGGGGTCTGAGTTTCGCTAGTGGGAGCATGAGCCCTTTCATTCCCTGCGATGCCTCGGGGTCCTGCGATCCACACAAGAAACTGCCGCAGTGGCTCAGTGGTTACAGCTCTCTACTGCTGAACCCAAAGACGCGAGCGGCCGCAGCAACCGCTTTTTGATTGAGGCGAAAAGCAAGGCACCTGTCTACTGTGTGATGTCAGCGCATGTTAAAGAACTCTGGGTGGTTGAGATTTCCATAGTCCTTCCCTACAGTGTCCCTCATAGCCTGAGTATCTTTGGGACATTAAATTCTGAAAGCCATCAAGAAATGAAGATTGAAGTGGGTTGCCACATACAACATAATGTTACTAGAGATTGAGGTGGGTTGCCACATACAACATAATATTACTATGAGGTGGCATGTTGGTGCTATTGCAGTTGCATATAATGGTCGCGATACTTCATAGTGTATAAAGCCAGCCCATCTACTAAAGCCACCCTTTTGCTGTGCACTACCAGCAGCTTTCAATTCTAGTCTTTGTTCCTAAACTTCGCCTTCATGATATAATATTAGCCATCTGGTGAACCCTGCAGAGAGGTGCGACACCACAGAGCCCGAGCATCCACGCTTAGCCGTGCGTGGCATCGCCGTGTCTGGGGAAAAGGGGATCCTGGTGGTTGAGCCGATGCTGAGTGTTTGGACCTTTAAGGCCCCTCTGCAGAGGCAACACACCACTTTGGCTCACGCTTCTGGCCTGACCGGGGGGAAACTGGCAGTCGCCTCTTCCTGTCCTCCCCTATATCTTTCACTTTCCTACCTTCTATCTTACAACTGTCCTGTCTCCTTTTCCTTTCCTGCTTTTCCTATTTTTCCTGGTGGCTAGGGTTAACCCTGTGTGGCTAACCACTCTGTGTTACGCCATATTTGGTTATAGCCAGGGTGTGTGGCTGGCGTGGGGCAGAACTGCCTTGCAATTTCCTGTCCCGTCCCCTCATTTGGCTCCGTGGTAGGTGGCTGCCACCCTGGCTGAACAGCTTACCTTTATGGCTTCTAAATCCTCTAAACCTGATCGTCCCAATAAACGAAGGCGGACCGAAGTTACAACAGAATTTCTTGGAAAACCAAAGAAAAACTGTGCTAAGTTTCATGTCGTTCACTTCGAACTTGAAGAAAAACCAGTGCAAACATTGTCCCCATTCTTAGTATTGAATGTTTAACGAATGTTTAACAGGCCCAAAGTACAAAGTGTCTAAAACAGCAAATGGAGACTTGCTTTTAGAGCTATGCCATGATGATCAACAAGGGAAACTCGCCAACATCCAATCCCTTCAGGATGCCCCTGTGACAGTTACCCCACATAGATCCCTAAACACCGTTCAAGGAGTAATATCTGATTCTGACTTCCTTAACCTCACTGAAGAAGAAATGCTAGACGGTCTCACTGACCAAAATGTCGTGAATGTCCATAGAATCAAAATTCGAAAGGACCACAGAGAAATCGCAACAAAGCATCTAATCTTGACCATCAATTCCAGCATGCTACCAGAGACAATAGAGGTAGGATATTTAAACCCGAGGTTCTCCCATATATACCAAACCCCCGAAGATGTTTCAACTGCCAGAAATACGGTCACGGGTCACAAAGCTGTCGTGGACACAAAACTTGTGCTAAATATGCTTCTAAAGAACACCTTGCTGAAGACTGTGATATTCCAGTGCCACACTGGACCAACTGTGAAGGGGAATATACATCATACTCATGATCTTGTCCAACCTGGAAGAAGGAAAAAGAAATTATCACAATAAAGACAAACGAAAACATACCGTTCACCTAGGCAAGAACATGGCTGGAAAAAAAACAACCCATTCATCTTCACCGCAAAGACACACTATGCGGACATGGCGCGCACGGGCGGAGCACCAGACCGCAACCTGGCACCTACCAAGGCGTCTTCCATAAGGGCCGCCCAAGCCACCCCAGGCAGATGCAGCCAAGGCTCCTCTGCCAGCTCCAAAAGAAAGTTTGCCAACCTTTGAGTCGGGAACCCACAAGGTTTCCCAATCCAGAGGGAGGCCCCTAGCTAGTCCGTCCGTGACATCGCCGCGGGCTTCCAGCGCCTCCAGTGAGGCGATGGACGTCACTGCCAACACGGCTGTGTTTCAGGGGCGGCGAAACTCATTGGAAAAAAAAAGGAAAAACCGAGGGTAACTCCACCCTAAACTAAATAACTTTTAATCCTCAACACACCACAATATGGCCTACATGGTATAATGGAGCTGTAGGGGTTTACTCAAAAATTATACAGACATCACAGATATACTTACATTAAATGCATACAGCTTTGTGCCTCCAAGGAACAAGCCTTTACCCAAAGAACAAAAATATCCTGAAGAAATATAAAACCTTCCGAAGAGACCGAGAACACACAGGCAGACTCTCAGGAGGCATTGCGATCATAACACAAAGCGACGTCCCTGCAAGAGAAATAGCATTGAAAACAAACTTCGAAACAGTGGCAGTTAATATAATCAGTCACAAAACAATAATAATATGTTCTGTATACCTACCGCCACGCCTAACCTTTACAGTAAACAACCTAGAAAAACTCACTCAACTGTCGGAGCCATACGTGGTAGTTGGGATTTTAACGGGCTCTCCTCCTTTTGGGGGAGTGAAGGTACTGGCACAAAAGGTCAAATTATAGAGGATTTTATATTATAAAATAACATGTCTTGAACACGGGAAAGCCCACATATTGCAAGAAAATGCTGGGGATCTGACAGAGCTTGTCTACTACATGTCTATCATTCTCTGGTGCGATGGAAAATAGATTATGGGTGCATAGCATATGGTTCAGCACGATCATCTTACTTGAAATGATTTGATCCAATACATAATCTCGGTTTACAGTTAGCATCCGAACCTCTCCAATAGCCAGCCTCTATGTGAAAACAAATTAACCCGCCTTAAGAGATCGAAGGATGGCCCTAACTTTTTCATAAGTCTTTAAAATCCTCTCTGAGCCAAAACATCTCTGTTATCCCATAGTAACAAGATGCCCATCCAGAATTCTTTTCAGCAACAAGCCCAATGCAACACTCCTTGTACAGTTTGAAGAAAGATGCGATGACCTGGACATAATGAATGAACTGCCAACTATTGCCCCAAAGCGTGAACCACTGCCACCATGGTACATCATCCGTGATGTTAGCGACCTGACACTAACACAATTCCAGAAAACACACACACCATATAAACGCATGATACAAGAATTCCTGGCACTAGAAGAAAAATATAGGAATCACACTGCATTTTATACAGATAGCTAAAAAACCAAAGATTGTGTCGGAAGTGCGATAGTGCAGGATGAAACAGATAAATCAATGTGACTTCCTCAATGAGCATCAGTTTTCACAGCCGAATGTTATGCAGTTTGTGTCGCGCTAAAGAAAAATAAAGAATGAAAAAATAAAAAATAGCATCATTGACACAGACTCGTTAAGTTTGCTCACTGCATTGACCTCTAGAAATGCTATTGAGCCACTCATAGGAAACATTATACACAATGTAGGAATAGTCACGACACAAAACCATTCTATAAAATTCTGCTGGGTCTCCAGTCATATTGAGATTAGGAATAATGGGAGAGCAGATGCATGCGCAGCACGCGCTATAACAATGAAAATAAAACAGGTGAATATGCCAAATAGAGATTACATGAAACTAATCCACAACAAACTAAAATCCAATTGGCGGGCTGCTTGGAGAAATGATACAAACAATAAGCTGCAGTCTATTAAACCAATATTAGGAGAATGGAAATTATGCCAGCACCAGGAACATTTCATGAAGTAGTCTTATGTCATCTACGAATAGGGCACACAAATCTAACGCACAATTTTTTACTAACAAAGATAAACCATTATGTGAATTCTGTGGTGAGGAGCTCACTGTAAATCACATTTTAATTGCATGTACAAAACTCGAAGATCTGAGAAAAAAGTATTTTACCATATTTTATAGTGAACACATCCCATTTCACCCAGCACTGCTTTTAGGAGAACATGCACTTGTTCATTTTTCACAAGTTTTAACGTCTCTCAAGAATTCCAACTTTTTATGCCAACTATAGTATTTTAAACATCTAACCCAGTGTTGTATACTCATTACATTCCATTTCATTCAGCACTGATTTTAGAAGAACACGCACTTGTTCATTTTTTTACAAATTTTAACATTTCTGAAGAAATCAAACTTTATTTCTTTTTTTTTCACGACAACCATAGTAATCCAGACATTTAACCCTGTGTTTGGCGCATGATAGCCGTAGTTGCTTATGTGCCATAAAACCACATATAACTAACTGACCAATCATCTGGCGAGATGTCTGTTTCACGTAAGGTGAACCCTTCATCTTCATGTGAACACAGACATCGAAGATATGTGTGCACAGGCACAGACAAGAGCAAATCGATTATTCTCTAATCTAACTGCCTTGATACTTGGCCTAGTATAATTTGAAGTTTTGAAGCGTTCATGCACAGTGATTTCAATGATACTGTCTCGTATGCATACACAATAACTTGCTTTCCACATGGGAAGGAATGAGTGATAAGATAGAAGGGCATTGCAGCATGATCCATTTACTTTCTCTGTAACTCCTCACTACATGTCTCTAACATTCTTTAGATGCGCACATCTACACCTTGGGAAGCACATGCAGAGACACTGCTTTCTTCACGCATGCAGGGCGCACCAATATATTTAGCTGCTGGCATCTATCTAAACTAGTAATAACTAGTCTGAAAGCCGCAACTGTGATTATTTGCAATCTGTGGTGGAGAAATGGGCAGTTTTTGGTGAGAAATGCAAGTCTAGTACAAGTAGACATGGGTCGTCAGAAGCAGCAAAAGCTTTTCGCATGAACAGAAAATGAACCATTGCTAGATCAAAGTGATGACGACTGGAATATTGATACATATTTCCTGGTGGATGATGCTAGTGACAGACAACGGAGGTGCAACCTTATTATATGAGCCCCTGTTCACTGATACAACACATGTTCTTTCAAGGCCTGTAAGAATCCAGGCATGTGATGAATATATTTTTACCTCTAAGAAAATAGGAAGAAGTTTCTGCTGGATTTATGTAATGAAATGTTTTGCTAAAAAAAAAGAAAAAAAAAAGATTTCCCTGGGTGCAATGTGTAAGGAAAGCTCCACGTGTAAGGGATACATGGCCAGTGGGGAAACACAGGAGTGTTCAGTTAAACATACTGCAGTGCCATTTACAGCTATTATTTACGAGAAGCCGGATGAATAGTTTCTTCTCTGGTGTGCAGGTGCTTGAAGAGCAAGAGATGTGGCGCCAGTGGGAGTTGGAGCGGGGTCTCACCATGATGGTGTCAGACGAGGCTCTGCGTGCTCGCGAGCAGCAGAGACGGCCTGCCGACCGGCCTGCCAAGCGCCACCGCTCCTCCGAGCGGCCACCACCGGCGGGTGCAAGCAGCTCACAGGAAAAGTCAGTGTGATAGGTGTACAGTAAAATGCCACTGTAGCAAAAATGAACTTCTGAGGTCTGCCCTGAGTAAACATTGTTTAAATGAAAGCTTTCTCAACTGAATGAGCATCAAAATTTTGATGAAACTGAGTCAACTCTTAAGTATTCATAAATGGTTCCTTAATTCATTTATTTCTAGTACTGAAAATTCCACACATTTATCATGTACTTAGTACTTTGGATAAAATGCTATAATAATATTGTTACGGACGAGGAAGAAGCGGGCAGTGGCGCGAGCAGGAGCGCTCACGCTAGGCCTGCCAGCATTTATTAAACGTCATCTATCATCGCCATCGAGCATCTTCCCGCGATTCTCTTTCTCCTGTTTTCATCGGCTTTCCGCTTCGTTAACATTTTGGTGGAAGTGCGGGGGTGCACCATCATCACTTGTCATCCTGGCCGGGAGCTTCGGCGCACAGCGTCTACTTCCACTGTCGGTAGCTGGTTCCTGGGACGCATCGCATGGCTGTTGCCCAGTCTGCTGGACCCGATGCGACCTCGTCGTTCCACTGCTCTGACAACAAGACACAATTGATGACAAGTAGCTCGACGGGAAGACCCTAATGACCAGACCTGCCACCAACACATGCGGACACATCGCAAGACAGCGAATGTAAGACCCGACCAAAAGATCCGACCGACCCGAAACACCGACTCGATGAACCCACCAACCCGATACAACGACATAAGTGAAGACATTTCCCCCACCTGTGCTGTTTGATGTATGCCTGGGACTCTGCTGTCAAATCTTGGCGACCTGTGCAACGAAAGAGTCCTGGTCCAGACTTCACTGGATATTCATCATGGCGGCAAGCCATCGCCTTCTTCCTTTCTCTTCTTCTATCTTCAAGCATCTAGTCACGCCCATCATCATGCCATGAACCTCATTGACAAAATTCTTTGTCGACGATCGGGACGATCGCTCGTTGGCCCCGGGTAATGTTACGGACGAGGAAGAAGCAGGCAGTAGTGCAGGCAGGCGCGTTGTGCTAGGCCTGCCAACATTTATTAAACGTCACCTATCATCGCCATCGGACATCTTCTCTCGGCTCTCTTTCTCCTGTTCTCATCAGTTGCCGCCTCATAACAATATATTGACCTTCAGCCTCCAATATTGCTACCGTTAAACTAAGCGAATTCATGTATGAATTTTATGTATCCTTTCTGGCACATTTGCCTACTAGCAACAAGTGCTTTCAACTTGTCTAGACATGTTTAGTACCTGTCTTTATAAAAGTTTTGCTCCATTTTCTTCTACTGCCACTGTTCGGGGCATATGGCACCCCACTGTTCCGTGAGCAAAAGTATGGCACTGCAAAAGGTTCACAAGGTGCAGAGTTTTGACACTGTGTGTTTCAGACATCTGCCACAGTGATTCATTGTTACTCAAAAGCAGTGCTTCAGCCTTCAGTGTTTCCCAGTGTTCACGAACTGCAAGATGCAATACACTGTTAGCTTAGTCATTTGCATTAGATATAAGTGTTGTTTTCGTTGGGGATATCACAATTATTGGAATGATGACTGTTTAAGTGATTTTAGGATTACACTCAGTCGTAGTTAAAGGCAATGGCAATGAGAATGAGAAACTTAAACCTTCCAAGAAAATTCACATGATTACTCTGCTGATCTTTGGGACTACAAGCACGTCACAAATGGGCCACTGCGCATCTCTAACCCTCTGGCCTGGTACTTTTAATCGAGACTGTGCTTCATCTCGCTGCAGTCTTAACACTTGCTTTCTATTCCTCCCTCCTTTATACTTTTGGCATAAGATTTTCATGCGGCACTTAATTAAGTCTACCTTTAATGCCATCTCATTTTTCACTTGGAAAAGAAGATGGGCTGCGTCCATGGCTGAGTTATATCCTTAATCTTGCACATTTTCATTTTTAAAATCGCAGCTGAACTGCATTAAGCGCAAACTATAAGTTCTCTTAAGTTGTGAAGACTAGGTGTTCATTATTCCAAAGGAGAAGCAGCGCCTGCTTCATTCCAATGGGATAAGGTAACATATTGTGCTCATGACAGGCTTCTGCTGTCATTTTGTTTCACTCTGTCAACTTAAAATGGGACATAGTTGCCATACTGCATGGGTGCTGATTGTAGCATGACTGGCGTCTGCCTTCGGAGCTCTGAAGAAATTTTCACCTGGGCCTCTAGCAATCATTTAATGTAGATTTATGTCATTTGGTGATAAAAATTAACCTGAAAAGCTGCATTGCAGTATCTTTTAAGGCGAAAGCCTTTTATGGCTGATCACTCGCCGGCGTGTCTGTGCGTCCGCGGCAGCTGTCAGTAATCTTTGAAAGGATTGGGATGGTTTCCGTACCGATAGTTAATAAATGACGTAGTATAGGCGTATGAACATTAACAATAATCAGTTGATTTGCTGACGATAGTTAATTTGTCAATTGTATTTTGTTAATGATGATTAAATAATTAGTCAATGATAATTAGTTCATTAGTAAAGTTCGAGAAATCTTAAACGCACTCACTACGCATGCGCAGTGTCCTTGTGTGCAAACCTCAGCCGACACCTAGTAGCCACCACAACTGCGTACGCATAATGACATCACAATTGCGCAATGGGCTTTCGCCTCTGTGCACTTTAGATCGTCAAAGTGTGCCTCCTGAATTTTTTTGTAGCCCGTCTTCCATAGCCTCTGTTCAAATTTGGATTGTTGAACCACAAAGAGGATAAAAAAATTATTTGTCGTAATAATTTCTATGGGAGAAATTGACCAGGCCTATTTAACTGTCCGCTTCTTGCTTAGCTCTGTTTCAGTACATTAACATTGTATTATTAGCTAAAGATCATTAGAGTCATGTCACAATATTCCTGTTTTCTTTTTCATTTCATGCCATTGGTCAATTACTTGCAATATTAATCCTGTGTAAGTAGTTTTCTGAATCTCCATAGCCTATGTACGCAAAATGCATTAGGCTGCTTTCTTGAGAACATATTTGAGAAAGAGCTAATTTCACGCTGATTGTTACCACATTGGCACATTCTTTTTAACTGCTGTGTGGAATCCTTGGTTTCAATTTCACGTTGGCGGAACGATGAGATGGTGATAAAGCTAAAAAGCCTTCAGTTTTGTGATGCCATGTTTTAACATCACAACTGCTTGCAGTGATCAGTATGGAAAGTAGCTTGCCTTTTACAAGATTATGTCTGCATATGTAGCTTAACAGTGTGAGAGAAAGGCTCTGTCATATAAGCCAACTGTTACACAAACTGTGAATGTTAAATGCCTTTGAGCACAGATTTGTACACCAGGCATAGATATGCAGAGCACAGAGAAGGTGCGCAATGCCTCTGCGTTTCTTCAGCGTGCAGTGTGTGCTTTGCTTGGTGCGGACTCTAAGACGATTTCAAACTTTTGGCTTGTTTCCCATTACTGTGGTGCAGATGGGGCCACAGTGGTTACCGGGAGCTCTACCCTGAGGAATTCAATCCACCCAGACACAAGAGACGTAGGCGGTGAGTTCTGGTCGTACCAGTTGGCTTCTTTCACACTAGACATCACAAATGCAAAGACCTGGCAGCAACACTGAATTTGAGGTATCGCGCATGTCAGGTAATCCTAAATTCTAGTTTGAGTGCACCCTCTCCCAGAAATTCACGGAGCAGTTCGCAGTTCACGTGAGTAATTCTTCCAGGCAAAGTTCTTGCAGCGAGAAGTTTGTAGGAAATGCGATTAATTTTCTTTGTTTTTTTTCCTCACTATCTAGAGCTTCGAATTTCAACATAGCCACAGAAACAGAAAGAAAAAAAAGCCTAAAAACAGATAATAATAGTCATAATGCCAACAGTGTATTCTTTTCTATCTCTACTCTTTCTTTCTTTAAGGACATGCATTGCGTTGATATCGTTTGTATCCTGGTGTGATGACTAAGATTGAATGTTGGTAGAGGAATGAGACGTGATGTAAGGCCTGTAACGGTGTCGTGTTAACAGTCGATTTGCTGGCAATCTTTTATTACCATGCTAGTATTAAGGCTCCACTTTGGCATCTGGCAGTTAGCAGGCGATATGGTCGTGCACTGACTGGTCACCGGGTTCTGCGACATCATGGATACCATATGACATGGTTGAGTTGGCAGGCGCTGCCGACTCGGGCTTCACCTTTCAGATAGGTTTCATATGGCTTGGTTAAGGTGGACATATATATCTATGTCGAGTGGTCTTTCACATAGTGTGGTATCCTAGGACTGTATGCTAATGAGCATGTGTGGGATAATAGAGGCGCAAATAAAAGATTACTGGTTAAACAAGTAGCAAAGTGAATGGACGTAAATGAGGAACTGCAAGGGTGCTGGCAAATGAGAGCCATTAATGCTGTTCTGCCATACATGTTATAAGTGTTCCTCCAAATTTAATCTTAAACTAATTTTTTAACGCGACCTTCAAGTTCTACAACACGTAAGACTTTGGAATCACACAAAAAAATTACAGAAATTTACAGCAGAAATTCAAATAAATTTTCTTTATATGTTGTTGTTGTTGTTGAAAAGTTTGAGCAAATCGCACATTTGATGGTTTCGGTGCATCAAGGATTTCTCTAGCTTTCCAACAAAATATTATCATTTTACATCTCAGTATCACTATGAGTCTCTCTTCCTCGGCAAATATAAAAGCTAACATAAGATGCAATCCTGAAAGTTGCATTAGGAATTGCACATCTGAGTCACATTTGTAAATATGTATAATTTAATTACTGTGCGCCCCTTTAGTCTGGGGTGCAGTATAAGCGCCAAAGATGTACTTCATCTTGGAAAGCTGCCAGATGTCTATCAGCATGAGGCCCAGGCTGTTAGGAAGAGCATGCCATTAGTGCTTTCAGCAGCCAACCGCATTCTTGTATGTCAGTATGTCAAGACAAGCAAGCAAACTATATGAAAAAGTGACGTTTCTGCTGTAAAGAAAATTATGCGGACTTCCATTCGAATGTAACAGCTTTCAATTCCATCTCCTAAGTAAAAAGGTCACAGAGCAAGAGACAGAACTTACCGCGTGCCCTTCGTACTACTACTTTTTGTCATACCCAAGTGGCAGTGCAGCAGGCATTGTATTAGCAGCATTGTATGTTGAGATGCCAGTGCTGAATGTTTTATTGTGCAACTTGTTATGCAGTCGAAAACCCACAACAATAGCGTAGGCTGTTGTGGGCCTGTAGTATTTGAAAGAGCACGGCATTTTTTGATCCGCAGGTCTTCCAGCGGCAGTCGTCACCACAAGAGGAAGTCGCATCATCGGAAGTCACACCACAAGAAACCGTCCAGCCAAGAAGGTCGTCGCAGCAGGTCACGCCATCGTCAGCAGCGTAGAGACTCTACAACCAGCAGCAGCAGCAACAGCAGCAGCAACAGTAGCAGGAACACAGATTCCTCAGACAGCTCGAGCAGTAGTGAAAGTGAATTGGTCTGGGAAGAGCGAAAGACTTGAAACCCCAGCGTGGTATTCAGTCTCATATATAAATATATGTTGCTTTGGTTTGCCAAATGATGCCAAACCTAGGTTTGGGGGTCACTGTTCTTTTTGACCTCATTTTGAGGAAAGCAATGTGTGTGTGTGTGGCCAAGTGTTGGGGTTGAGCAGCTGAAATTGTCCCAATGCCGCCTCTGTATACATTGTTTGCGAAGAACAATGCAGTTGTTTTCAAAAATGTGCTCTGTCCTTTTGAAAACTCCTTGAGTTAACAGTTCAGGTTGCTGTCTCAACGACGAAGAATAACTGCAATAAAGAATGTCCTGGAGAAGGTTGTTGTCATGGTATATGCTTTACACTGGTTGCCATGTAGATGGACTGAGTTGCCATGCTCATTTAGCGGCGCATTTACAGGTTCCATGAGAATTTCACAAGAGCTATCTGCTATGAACTCTAGTGGCAATGTCTTTTTCTTTTTTTTTTTATGACCATTATTTATTGCAACATACCACTGGGAGATTGGTGGTTTTAAAAAAAAGTAAGTCGATTACAATTGACTAGGCCGATGCGGTGGATTATAAATTACAATTTTTTCCTGCAAGCAGTTACTCCCTTAGAGTGTGGCACCTTGCACTGCATGTAGTGCTGCCTCATTTCCATGAACACTGTCTGGACCGTGGTGTTTACTTCTAACACCATGGTCTGGGCCTTGGTGTAGGACTTCCGGTGCCCGAGAGCATTGAGAATGTGCTTTCACAAATTCTTGCAGCCTAGTCTGAAAACAGTCGGCCACCAATCAAAAAATAGTAGGGGTGTGCGAATGTTTAAATTTTCAAACACAAACTGAATATGAATATTAGGTGAAAATGCCTTTGAATATCAAATGAAATAACGAATGTCCGATCGAGAGAAAAAAAAAAAAAGGAAATTAAAAAATGGCAAACATTGTTCGTCTTATTTCAAAATTCGCATGTATTTGCAAGTAAAATTAAACTATAATTGCACAGAAGTGTATACTGTACTGAAAAATCCAAGATCCATTACAAATTTTATACAGAATTCTGTTAACTGGTCTTCAGTACAGAAAGGACCTGCATGAAATCAAGTGGTGCTGTGGTATAGCTGCTGAATACAGTAAACTCTCGTTAATTCAGCCTTTAAAGAGCCAGAAAAAATGTTTCATCAACTGGGCCTGAAAAAACTGCAGAAAAATATTTGCATCAAATCTGATGCACACCTCAGGTGCACGATGGTTGTCTGCATCCAAGATGAAACCAAAGTGAGAATGAAGGTTTTACTCTTTCAACCATGACCTGGTTTCAAGTGGTTCGCTTTGCGCACGGCTCTTTTCACAAAAGGGAAGGTCACTTTGCAGAAAAACGCCCTGTAGCATTTTTGGGATGCTTCACTGCACAGCAAAGCAGTTAAGTATCCCCAAAACGCGTCGAGGCCATTTTGTGAAGCGGGCCTTCTCGGCACTGCAAGTCCAAGCGGTCTTGGGCAGCGCGTCGCTCATGCGCAGACTTCCTCTGGCCGGCGCTCATGGAGTTCAGCCTCAAGAGGTGAAAAAAAAAAAATTCAAACATACACTGCTGATTCCTTTGCCAAGTGTGTCATGATTTTTTCTGCATTTCATATGCGTGATCTGAAGAACTGGCAATGAAAACAAAAACAGCTGCATAATTCCAGAAAATATTAGTCCGTTATCTATGTGGATTGCAATAATATGACATGGCCGGGGCATATAGTACTACTATGAGGCAAGATGCACTTAGTGATATAATCACTAATCTGACGCGCTTTCTTTTTTGTTAACGGCAACAGGGAGTGGCACATGGTTGCTTGCGCTGGCCATCATTATGACGCTGCCCTTGGCTTGCAGAATGTGCAATTCTCCAATTGCAGCTATGCATATGCCAGTGAATGAAGAAAGGTGCGCAGTCTACAGTACCAGATGGAAAAGTGAGAGACTAGGCCCAGTTGTTATGCAGTTCTGCTCAAAATCTTCCCATCTACAATGCGCTCGATCCCAAATGTGTTACCATGGTAGATATCCCCAATTCAGGCTGGAAAGTTACCAGTACCAAATATTTGTAATCAGCTAGTGGACATGAGACCACTTTTTACATCTTGCAGATGAGAAAAATGCTGAAAGAAAACTTTTAAGAAGTACCACGCGGCATCCATCAGCCATTGAACTTAAAAAATATTTTGGCAAATTTAGCACATATTTATGGAGTGTGCCGATACTATTGAGAGAGATGTTCTATGCAAAGCAGTCATATGGTGACAAGCTGCCAATAAATGTGTTGTTTGCAACATTTGCAGTTCATAGTAATTTGGCATTAGGCAGCTAGCCAGCCAACCTGATCACTGCAATGTGCAACACCAGTTTTGAACATTGTTTTGTTCTTTTTTAGGGGCAGAGATCTGGTGACAGCAGCCTATTGCTATTTAGGGGATACCTAGAAGAATGCAGAAACATGTCAGATGTCATAAAAGGTGCTACCCCCCCTCCCCCCCTACACACACACCGGTTCAAATGTACAACGCACTGAAGCTCTGCTCCTCTAATATATTTTAAGTGCGCGCACCCACAAAGTTTTAGGCTTGAAAATTTTGGACAGAAGACCAGAGCAGACAGATATCAAACCTGGGGCCATGTGCTCAGTAGCAGAAGCTTTATCTGTTGAACTGTTAAGGCATCATTACGCTAAGTGCACAATGAAGTTGCAGACTGCAAAACACTTACCTCTCCTAAATTTCGGAGTGGACCAGAAGAGATGAAACACACATTGGCCAAAAGCAAATGCAGAGATTCGGGAAGAGAGCCCTCCGAGATAAGTGAAATAAAGAGTGCAATTTAATAGATCTTTCTACGGTGTGGGAAAGTGGTCAAAGTGCCTCCTCTCTGAAATGTCATAAACCAGTTCACCGTGTGATTGTAAGGAGTGCACAATAGTCCAGCAAAGCTTCTCTGGGTAGATTTTCTGAAAAGTTCAGCGATGATACCAACTGCTCACCAATGGTAGATACTTTGAGTTAGTCACACTCCAGGTGCCCCTTATTGACCTATTCACAACCCTGGGAAAAACTAGTTTGACTGGGCTGTGAAGCAGGCATGGGGGGAGACTCCGCAGCTTTTTCCTGTGTTATGAGCATAGCCCAGTCTCCAATATGGCAGCGCCCTTTGGCCAATTTTAAAAAGGTCTATTGCTCTAGCTTCATTTTTTTGGAAACTCTACGCACGTTTACCAAGTGCATAACCTACAGTGCGACACCAGCACTAGTGGATGGCTTATGCCAATTGCATGGGTCATCCATGACAGCACAAAAGAGCTACCTGCAAACACGTAAGCAGATCCATGCACGATAGAAATGACGAGTAGACTCCAAAGAGAATTTGTTTCTAAGCTCTATCGCTTACCTTGCCACCTAACAAAGAATTTCTAAGCACAAGGGCATTTCCAATGACCCTTCTACAATATCACAAGTGATGCATACCGAAGAGCAAGCTGAAGTTGTCACAAATGCTGCTACTCTTGCTCCACATTCTTGCCTGCACAAACACACCATGAATCTTACAGTCTCAAAATTAAATGGTGCCAGAAAATGGACAGTTTGACTGAATAGCAGATGTGTATGTAGCCTCACTGATTACACCAATGCTAATCATTTACTGACACAAGTAATACTATGAATCAGGTGTAATAATGTTCCTAGTTTCAAATCGCAAAAAAAAAAAGAAAAAGGAAAATTTAAAATAGGTTTTTCAGAATTGAAGCTTACATGATTCATTTCTATGCTGGTTAAAAGTTTCTTTGCTGAAACCTACTGGGAGGTACTTTAGAAAAAAAAATAAAAATTCAGCACATGCATATAAGACTGCTTATGTTTAAATGCGAAAGCATTATAGTCCCAGTAGAGCCAGGTTTTCGACGTGTATTGAAGTTCTTTCTGCTAGCATTGCAGTCTGTGGATGTGTCTGCGTAAAGTGCCATTCTCCATGTGGCATGCGAGCTGTGTCATTGGTTCGAATCCCTATCGTAGCTTGATTAGCATGCGTGTGCTACGCAATGAGAAATTGTATGACACCACCAGGAACTCTGAGTGAAAAACAATTGCGTCCCAATTCTGTCACGAATGTAAAAAAAAACTGGTGCCACATGGAGGTTGTCCAGTGGTGGATATAATTATCGACAAACGACAAGTGGCGGTGGCCTCGGCCACTGCAGAGTCTGGATGCATCCAGTAATGTATTGAGGATGCTCGGCTTGCAGTGTGCATCTTGGAGCCGCTTGATAGCAGCACCTCATCTCTTCGCCACCACTGGGATTTTTATGATCATCTCGTGAGCACAAATTAACGCTACCAGATTTTCTCATAATGGGAAAGAAAATGCTTTTACACTAAAGATTGTTTTATTAACCACAGTGATGCTGTGTATCTTGAAACAGTCAAAGAAAATGCATTTTTAACCACAGTTGGTTAAGACCAAAGCCTTTCTAGGTTCACAGAACGAAATCCCGTGCGCGAGATCTGTCAACACCTCCCTGTGCGCGAGATTCCGCGAGATGTGTTCTCCTTGCCTAGCGTTCCTGCCATCTGCAATCCCACACTTGAGCATGCGCCAAGGGGTGTACCGTCAAAACTCACCCTTTCCTGAGAAAGTGTGACAGATACTGTGCCTTTCCTATTATAATTATATGTAGCACTGCAACGAACGCCGATAAGAGGCAAACGATAGGAGAGAAAGGGTAGGCTTTTGCCATTCTCCTCTTTAAGGACATCTAAGAGACCCTCTAAATTTTTATAGCAGCCCAATCTAGCAGCACTGTCATTGGTGCAGTAGAAAGCTTGTTTACTGACCTTCAAATCTGGTGCCCTGGGCATTTTTTACCGCCTTTTAAAAGAGTACTAGTCCACGAGCATTGGTCCACAGCTCCATAGAGTGTCTGCAGAAAGTGGCTTGAGATGTGGTGTTACAAAGCATGCAGTGGTCATGGATGTGCAGCTAAGCTACGGTGAACTAGAATATGCAGTGTAGCAGACTGGAGTGACTTCTAATGGGGTGCTTGTCTTTGCAAAGAGTGAACGAAATGGGAGCGTCGCTGTTGCCACTTTTGAACGCATTGCTATAGCATTTCCGAGTTCATCTTGCAAACAGAATTGGTAACTTGCATTTCGCCTCATGCCTCCTTGTGCATAAAAAACAAAATATTTCTTTTTGGTTGCGCATTCAGTATTCCGGCAGCGTTTTGGGCAAACAATGGTACTGCTCAGGTGCCCTTGAAATATGTAGGTTTATAATGGCACTGCGATTGGACTTGCTTGAAATCACCTTTAAATAGGCAACGACGTTTTAAGGAGACAAGCAGGCAACCATTATTCAGTATTTCTGCAAATAAATTTACTACGGTTAGCAGTTTTTTTCGGAATCATTTAATAATATTAACTCTCAGGTGATTTTAACATTCTTTCTTGTACCTTCAAGTGCGAATTAATGAGCTTTAACTGCACATGTAGGTTCCTCATGCCTGCCAGCATCACTCCCTTTATCAGTATCAGATGGTGTCACACGTGCACGTGAGTGAATGAATCGTACAGTTCAGCACTCTTCGATGTGCTGGTGATGCAATAAAATCAAGCACAGTTTTGCATATTTGGCTTGCCACAAATAATGCACAGGTTGGCCATACATGTGCCAGAAACAAAACAGCAGTTAATTAAATCTCTGTACAGCAGACAGCACAGCCCTGTTGCTGAATGAGATAGGAGATAGCGGAAATAGGAACCCGGTGCAAGTGCCTGCTTGACCAAACTTCCACCTTGCTCAAAGGGCAAAGCCTGTAAGTTCTTGATTGACGCGAGACCAAGGTGCAGATGTACGGCCAACTGGTTTATTTGCTGTCATTAAATTAAAGAGAGAGATAGCAGACACATAGAAAAACTATGTACAGCAGCAGCAGGGTGTCGCAGCGTCCTTCCCCTCCTCTGGGCAAGGTATCTACAACTGGCGAGGGGAAGGGCAGGCACTTGTGCTCAGAAGTAGACGGGCGCCTGCGGGGGTTGTGGGAGTTCCTCCTCGGCGTCCAAGTCTGTAGTCGGGCAGTGGCAGACAGCCTCTTCCAGAGTCTGCACCGCAGCCTCACGGCAGATCTCACTGGGCATCGTCAGCTCCTCCTCGGTCGCAAGCACACCTGTGAGGCATCCGAGGATTGCTGGGATGCATAGTGTGGGACATTACATGCCTCCCCATAAAGTCAATCCCTGCAAAGGGCCTAGCACAGACCAGAAACCTGTGGCACGTGCCACACGAAGATGGTACTGCACGTGCCGATGTTAGCCCAATCTATTCGCGAGAAACCCAGAAGGTGAAGTAGATTTCAATTAGGGAGTCATTGCTAGAGGCCATGTAAATAAGACATTTCTAGCAGAAAACGATTATGAATGACAAAATGTGGCTGCGAGTCAAACTGATTATGTTCGAATAATTTCAAATATTGTCACGATAGTTTGTATACTAGAGACAAATGCTTCTGCACAAAATGCAGCTATCAAAATAAACGAATATACCAAACAAAATTTTTTTTTCCTCATCAACAGTGTAATTTATGATGCCTGTCAGGACTACTAGGCATAATAAGGGGAAAGGAAAACATGTAGCAGCAATAGTAAGAAACGTTTCTAATGACTAACGGTTGTTTACAATTTTTCGATTCACTTATTTGCAGTCGCCAGAAAACGGGCGATTCTGAGAGGTCTTGTAAAAAATCTTCTATAAATGCAATATTTGAAAAACTCTGCTGTAACATATACCAAGCTGTAGCAATTTATATGCATAATTTACATAAATGTGAATATTATATACCTTCAGAATTATAAGACTTGACAGATCATCTTTTATTACTAAACTTTGGAAATAATGTTTCCAAAAAGTTTTAAAAATATGGATTTAAAAATGAAACAGTAATAAAAATTTTGAGAACAAAGTGCCTCTTTTCTTACTTTTGAAAATATGACAACTACGAGTGTTAATTCTTTCAGGACCATAAAATAAAACAGGCGGCTGGAGGATCATGTTACGTCCGTGCTTCAAATACAATTCTGGACATAACCGACGCGCAAATCAGAGATCAGAAGTCAATTTTAGTTTAGATGCAAAGTTAGTGCACGTCATTTAAACAAATCGTATCAAATGAAATAACCGTTCTGCTATCACATATATTATAAATTGTACCTATTAGCCAGTCTGTCAAATTCATACAAATTATTTTGTTATAGACGGCATGACGAAAAAATATCACTATACGAAATTGCTAAAAAAAAAAATTAAAACACCCCAAAAAGTCCAAAAAGGCACGAATATCAAAATAAAACACCATAATCAAAATAAGTCAGGCCATACAAAATACACTAAAACTTTTTTTTTTTTTTCTCAGCTGCAAAAAAACAGTGGGCCAACCTAGAAATTTCTTTTTTAATACTGTTCGGAAGCAATGGCCTCTTTTCAGTTCCCGTGAGGGTTGCAAGTCTGCATAGGCATTCTCCCAACTGCCCTAACAAAAGCGGTAAAGCCAAATTAGTACTACCAAGGAACTAAAAGGTGAAGTTCCCTTTGAAGGTGTGCCATCATCGTAACAACAGATAAATTGCTAAAAACATCTGTCTTCAGCTCAGGCTTCCTCTGATCTTCGCACAGATTAGTTCTTTGCATTTTCGAACTTTGTGGCACATTGTGTAACTTCATCAAATTTACTGAAATTTTTTTCCACCGAGTCTATGAGTTTTTTCTAATGAATAAAATGGCACCATTCTTTCAATTCAGTAGAGTTCCTTTACAAAAACTGCGTAAAAAAATTGTTTGAACAAGTCTTCACTGCTTATTTATGTGTTGCAAAAAATCATTTTGTATACACCATTTAAAAAAAAAAAAAATCTTAACAGTGCAAAAGAATACACGTAAATAGCACATAAATAGCGGCTACTTCTCAGGAGCTCCTAAAATCGAGCACCTTTGCATGGTAGAATTCGAAGTAGGGCATGGCAAAGGGGCCAACCCACACTGTCCACACCAGTACACCGCATTCTATTTTCTTCTGTGAAAACTTTTTGATGTCAGATTGGCAGCAAACTATGCATCCCAGTGCGGGTGTTTCTGTCTTCCCTGTGGGGAGATTCTTCTCGGAAAATAGCTTCCTTGGAATCGCAAGAAAAGCCCTGTTTCACATGTGAATGTCGCAAGCGGGAATGTAACGGAAGTCGAGACAATAATTGCACAACATGGACAAGTTTGACAATTTTGTGCGTGACATCAATGCTCTGAGCAAAGGTGGCAGAGTGTGAAGTTTTAGACTCTTTGCGGCTTTGTCACGGGTGCGCAGCTAAGCTATGAAACTGCGACTCGTTCGTACCTAGTTTCAGAAAAGCTCTACGGAATTAATTTTTCTTTTTCTTTTCGCCACCAGCCCACATATTTTCATAATGTGCCCTCTGCAGGCCTTGACCTTCGAACCCTAGCATACCGGAACTCAGCAGTTCGTATGAAATTACTTTCTTCCACATTTCCCAAACTAGGCAGCTCAAACCAGCAACAATGCATGGCAACTGTCAGTAAATCTCCTATCACACTAAGGAGAGAGAGAGAGAGAGATGGGCTAGGTAACACGCACCTCCATCGTCGTCCTCTGTGCAAGACGGTGGCTGCCTGGCGTCTTGCAGGCGCGACAGCTCCTGGCGCAACCGCTGTCTCTCCTGCTCAAGCTCAGCAAGGCTCGGCTGCATGCCATCAGGTCACTTACCATCACGACCTAACACAGTCAACATTGCTTTTCTTGAATAATTACAGTTGTGATCCCTCTAGTGCACATCTCTCTCCAACACCAAGACTCCCATGCACAACTATCTCAATATCCTAGCCAAATTTCTCGCTACTGGTTAAAGGGACCACGAAACAGAACAGCGTACAAAGCTCTCCCCCGTCCTTCCTTCCTTCTTAGTTTTTCTCGTTTTTTTTTTTAAGATTTTGTTTTTCGTGTCCCAATGTGTATGAGTTGAGGTGGTTCGCCGATGCCTCTTAGTTATAATAAGGTCAGTCCAGAAATTCTTGCCATGGGGTGACAAGTGAGCTTTAGAGCAAGCCTTTATAATGCAGAAAGGCAAGCAAACATTTGCAGCTTGGGACACGCTAGCCACAAGATGTTAGGCAGGCATCTTCTGCCTCCGCAAAACTGTTAAGATTCCCCTGTCACGCTATGAGGACAGAGAGCTACAAATATTAAAATATTTCGTTACACTGGGGACTGCACTAGACTGATAGTGCATAACATAGATGCTTAACCGTACATTACCAAAAGTGCTGCAAAGAGTACATACTGCTTTCATACAAAACTCTCACACTTGTATCCTGGATGTAAGAGTGAGGCTATTCTGACATGTTTAGCTGCGCAAAGGTTGAGTTATCCACTAAACAAAACGCTAGAGATCCGCAACTAAAATAGGATCACTCAAAGAATTACTATAAATTCCACTTCAATGCTCTAAGGCCCACAAGCCTCCCCAAGAGCTATGACATCACACAGTTCCAACCGTGCTTCCAACTCTCTCCTTATCTGGTAGCCTGGCTAGATAAGAGCACTCACGGCGAGTAGGCTGAGGTAACGCAGCAGCGGCTGCACGGATGACAGCAGACGGTGAGGGCAAACTCCCGGGCGGCGGGCGCCCCCTGAAAATAAGCGCACGCAACATGTCAGCATTAGCATGCCATGCAGTAACGAAGCACGTGCAACAACAAGGCTAAGTGCAATGGCGAAAGCAGTGTGACTGCGGAGCTGCAGCGCTGAAAGCACGACAGAGATGAAAATTATCGAGACTGCAACTTCAAAAACCAGAAAAGCAGCCAACAATGGGCATCAATTCATGCTACCCCGAGAAAAAAAAAAGAATTAGCGGTAAAAACATCTACACACCATTAGCGCATGAACTGACCTCCGAGGTGGACCAAGCTGCATGAGCCTATTTAACACAGGTAAGGACAGAGAAATGCAAACACAGAGAAAAATGAAAAAATAAGAAAAATGCTGCTATACAAAGATATCTTATTATGCCGAAGAACACCAAGTGGTTTACACTTAAGTCCAGTCCTGGGTCCCGAGCTTAGGCACGTAAAAATGCAGACAGAAAGAAAAACTGACCAATGGGGGAAAAAAAAGAAGCTCACCATCTCAACTATCACACGAGCATTAATTTGCCGAAACGTTGAACACTCATTTATTTATTATTTTCCAGTGGCAAGTGCTTTTACCCTTTCTTTTCATGTACAACCGACCAGACAGGTTGGCATCAAACCCTTGACTTCACACGAAAACATGTGGGCTCTTTTAAACAACACAAGGTCAGTGCACTGGGATATCAATTTCATGTCCCATCATTCCCAGCAGGATTTAAGAAAATTTGTCACAACTGTGCATCCTAGGTACAGAACGCACCTTCGGGGCTTGAGGCGGCCGCCACAGCATCTTCCTCCGTCACGTTAAGCGCCTCGTTAATCAGCACCGGCAACTGGTTTGCTGCACCACAAGGACGCGCAAGTGAGTTCATTCCCGCACAGGTGCACTTAGCGAGGAGAAAACTTTGCATGTCGGTAACGCCAAACCGCTGCTAGAAATAACCAAAGGCTCTCTTACTACCTACTTTCACATGTTTATGAAAAAGCTAGGCACATTTATGCACTGCTAAAGAAGGCAGATTTGGGGACACAATTGAAAGCAATGTGCGTAACAAAACAAGTACTGGATGCTTAACAGACGTGTGACTGCTGATACTAGACAAACCAAACCAATGTTTTCTAATCTCTCCCCCCCCCCCCCCTTGCACTCTACATTTCAAATATGCTCGCAGCACAATATACTGACGCAGTGAAAAATCAATAGCTTAATGTGCTTAGATTCAAGTACAGAGTGTAAAATAAATAAATATGTGATCAAGAACCCAGCAAGTCCCGTATTACTAAAGGAATGAAACAGCCAGCAATTGATGTAGCAGTTTCATATAAGTGAAAGCTCGTTAATTCGAACCTCGATAAGTCGAATTTTCGGATAATTCGGACTACCCTACTTGGTCCGCCCAAGCTCCATAGAGATCTGTGTACAAAAAGGCCCGTCAGTTCGAATGCGAGTTAGTTCCCCTACGGATAATTCGAACTATGTGCCGCCGCGTCTGGGCGGCTTGGCACAGCACATGGCCCCCCAGTTAGAGGTTGCGCACGAACAAAACGGGGACAGAAGACGAAACCATGTGAAAACCATGTGAAAATGAGCCGAAGCCGATAGTTTCCAAACTTAAATAAAGTGGGCCTACTAAGTTGTGGATGTCACATGTAATCATCAGGTAATGTAATCATGCCGAAGGAGCACTGTAAAGGCTCTCTCACCATGGTACGTGACCTGCAGCAGAAGTTCCATCAGGCCCTTCTCGGAGTTCATCTCCTCCGATATCTGCACAAGAGATGGGTGCACTATAGTCCAGCTTGGCATACGGCGCAACCCAACAGCAGCACCAGCTAAGCCTATCCCAATGGCTGCTGTAGGCGATCGTACAACAAAGACAACATACCCATGTATCTTATCTACCAATAGCTAACACTGTACAATATGCAGCAGTCCTGATTTTATGCTTTGCTCATTCCTTATTTCTTACTCTTGTGTAATAATAGTTAACAATGCTTCAATCTGAAGTGGCAATTTTTTTAGTCTAAAATGCAGCTAAGTATTGCCACCTTATTTTTTTTTCCTGCGTTCTGAATTGGTGTGCTATTTCTATTTTTGTGCACATTTTGGAACCCCTCTGTGCCCAACTACAAGAAATGCCTTGAAACCAGTGGGGGAGTATTAAAAGCAATACTGCCCTCAAAAAATTCTTCCTTGGTGCACTGCGAAAGAGAAATTAAATACTGAGTAGTTAGCTTTGCAGTTTCCTCGAACCCAAATTCTTTGCTCCATAGTCAGGATATCAAATGGGGGATACGCAGCATTTATGACAGCACGCACTGCTTAGCCCCCGTGTTCTTGCTGGCCTGCGAGCCCCGTGGCGGGCGCCTCGCCCACAAGTAGTGGAACAAAAACCCACAAGTAGCGGAACAAAAACAAGTGAACAAAGCCACTTGCCTCGGCCAGGTGGACGTAGTCATCACTGGGAATACGCAGAATCTCGGCGAGCAATGCCTGCTTTTCAGCCAGTGCAGACAGCACCTGCTGATCTTGGCGACGAAGCCGCTCTGAAAAACAGTTGTAAGGGCGACCGCCGTGAGCCACACGTAGCACGTGCAGACAGCTGGGGCGACAAATACGCCCTCTAGCGTGAAGTGACAAAAGGTGATTTGCGACATTCACTTAATCATAATGCTCAGATGGGATTAGCGAAACAAATGGACATGCACAAAGAAACACAGAAACTGCATGACACAAGCTCATCACACTTATTCATCCATCATCGTCACACCCCTTCTATGTTTGTGTATGCCTGCCCAATGTGTTAAGCTGATTTCGTCAGAGTTATTTACCAACTATCGCGGTTAAAACTAGCACTGCTTCCGACTTGTCATGGCATAAGACAGTGCAAACAAACATGAAGAGAATGAGACCCATCCATCTCTGCTTCTTCAAGTATGACGTGCTGGTTTCCACCAAACCCGCAGACAAGTTAGGTTGACAACTGCCTCTCCATGTTTTTAACTCGAGAGCGTTAAAGACTCTGTTTTCCATAAAGTCCGGTGTTGGTGTTGTCAGCATCGGCATTGTGAGTGACAAATCCCGGGCATGCCTCTGGCAAGTGGTAGTTGGCAGGTGAAATTGCCATGCACTGACTGGTCATGAGGCTGTGTAGCACACAGATGTATACGCATGAGTATGTGTTGGTTGATAGAGGTTCAAATTACAAGATTAATAAGTTAGTAGCACAGTGCATCCATGCAAACGAGAATCCATGTGGAAGGCTAGCACACAGGAGCCATTAAAGCTTTCTTGTAATACGCATAAGACTGAGCTTAAATGTCCCCCCAATTTTTTCCAGGTCTTCATGAAACAAGCGCTCAACAGCACCAAGCAGCAAAACGCAAAGCCATGGTTTCTAAAGGAGGGTCCACGGACTCTGTTTTGGGTTCTTGGTTACATTTTTATGTGTCTCTAGGCTTTTGCTGTACAGTGGAGTGTCCAGTGTCTCAGCTCTATTACAGAACAGGGCTCTGCGTGCTCACTCATGCATAGCAAAACTAAATCAATTCCATTTGTGGACCTTTATTCAGTACTGCAGAACCTCGATTGTATACGGCTATCAGGCGACCACTTGAAACTGTCGTATATAAAATCTTGGTGTTGCCTAATCGGAAATGTTGCTTAATGGACGTACCTGTGTCACAAGCACAGCTTCTAATCTGGCTGCTAAAATAAAAGTGCCCTTGTTCTGTAAGATTGAATACCGAGACAGCGCAAGAGTCGTTACAGTGTTTGGCAGCGTGCATGTGCACTCCTGTCACCGTGCGAGTTAAGAGGGCGTCAAGTGTGTCTCACAGTCGTTGATTTGAATGATGTGCAAAAAACAAGGCTCCTCCAAGCTTAAGAGAACTTTAGGACGTGCAATGTCCTAATGTATGATCATGCCACTGACATGTTTTGCTTAGACTCCACCTAGAACCGCCGTCACTCTACCATTAGGCGGCGCAATCTGCTTCAGGCATTCTCATCATAAAGGAGAAAAGAAAATAAGCAGTCAGAGCATTGGAGTGCACCAACGCTGTGGTGGCGGGCTTCAAACAGCAATGTGCGGTAGTGCTTTACGTCTGGCTCTGCCAAAAAGGGGTCTCTATAGCGATCAAGTCCGAGTTTTATTTGCATTTTAAATAAAATATCAATGAAAGAGGGGAAATAATAAACAATAAATCTGCCTCGGAACTGAAAAAAAAAAATAAAAAATGAACAAATATATGCCAAGAAAGTTGATCTGTTTGACAGCGATAAGTACAGACTCCCAATTTTCAATAATATTGCACAAGCATTGACGGTTCACTCAGGCAGCACCTTACTACAGTGTGAACCCATGATATCTGCAAAAGCTGGCACAAGCACAGTAAACATCTGTCTAGGCGTTGTTTTCTTCAGATTCATATAGTCCCTGCATTGTAGTGCAGGGGGTCTCAGATCCCTTGCCAATACTTGGGGGAAGGGGGCATCCTGAGAACCCCTCATTCAATTTTAAACACCGATGCGTGGGTTGTTAAGAAAAAGCACGCTGCATGCTCTGTGCTGCTAGGCCTAACGTGCTTCGTGCCGAAACCGCAGCCAAATGTACTTTTAAAACTGCGACCGCTGATCAGAAAACGTCTAACTTCAAACTGGAATGAAGGTACAGATTCCATAAGCCTTCACCAGCAAAGCATGCGAAAAAGCACGCCAAGTGAGAACTGCAGGCTGCTGGCTAAGGCTAAACCACTGTGGCAGGCAGTCTTATGTCACCTTGCATCGTTATTCAGTCAGGTCCCTGCCTCAATTCTGATACAAAATGCCTTGGAGTGTCGTTTTGGCAATTCCAATAAAGTGCTCTACCGGACTCTTTCATTCTGGGCAGATCTCACTGGGTGTCATATGAAGTGGGGCAAATGTAATTTGTCATCATATAATTGAAGCTTTTACTACAGCACCTCAGTGGAAGGTTTGCTGAGCCCCATGCAAATTTGTGTAAAATATGGGTCGTCACAGCAATGCAGTATGCATAATTTACAAGCCATAATGGACTAGCAAAGTGCATGGAAGCTGGATGCCCTGGCAAAAATAATTCAACATTCATCACACCCTTTACGAGGGCGGTTCTCGCGTCACACCTTTGTCTCTGAAATCATACGGCAATTTTCCTTTTGCTATTTTGCATGGTGCCACAAGAAGCAAGATTAAATGTGAAGGCGAAGATGCCCCATCTTCTGTACATATAGCCTAAGGAATGCATGGGTTTAGGCAGTGCTCAGGGAAGCCACAAACCATTCAAGGGAACCTAGTTTATGACGGTCCATGCTGAAGTGAACTACCCACCGATGGGAGTGAGCACGGGGGTGGCCGTCTCACAGGGGGCACTGGGCACCACCACCACCTCTTGGAAGTCGACGAGGGACAGGCCACCCTGGGCTACCGATGGTGTCGCCACCGGGGCGCCTACCAGCACCCCTTCCTCCTTGTCACCCTCCTCCTTCTCAGAGGCCTCCTCCTTGTCTGGCTCGGCTGCTGCGGCCGAGGCAGGGGGCGTCTCCTCCTCTCTGCTGCTGCTGCCCCCCTCCTCCTTGTCAGTAGGCACTTCCTCTTCTTCGTCGTCATGATCTGCCGCTCCACTGCTGGGTACAACAGCCAAGCGCAAGCGTGTAATTTTCAGTGTGGCCCTGCTGTGGCCCCCAAGTGCACACAATACAAACTATTGCGTGACTAGAATGGGGCAACGTTGGAGCAGAGCTTAGTGTAGTCGCAGCTCGCATGTTCCCATCGTCTGTAGTGGCATGGTAGTATGCTCCCAACATTCCAATGAATATTAATCAAAAGCCCCGCCGACTTGGTAGCGTTTGGAAGTCTTTTTTTATTCACGAGTGTGCGTGCAAGAAGTCAGAAGGAGATTGAGCTCTACATTCTGCCATTAGGCCTTTTACACAGTCTCTAACCCATTCCTTCCCATCCTCCTCTTTCCTTCAGGCCTAAGAGCCACCACCTCTAAATGAATAACATATTCACTCTGCTTGCTCCTAAAAACAGTAAACATAAATGCACACACACATACTGCAGAGAATGCAGGACAACCAGTCAGGAGTAACACAGCACAGAATTAATGTCCCCCTTGCAGCCTTCATCCACTGGATTACTTAAAGGTAAGCTAATGAAGGTGACTACTTCACCCACAATGCCATGACTCAGCAGCAACCATCACAAGGTTATAACTGATGCCCACAAAAACTATCAATGTGCTGAATTCGGAACACATGCATAATGGTGCAAATTTTGATTGGTATCATGAAAACAAATGAAGCAAAAAAAAAAAAAAAAAACAGCAACAGTGACTCAGCCATAACTTTCTGTTTCACACCATAGAACAGCTTTTTATGCAGGCAAGAGAGCATGTAAAGGTGCACATTGTATGGGGTTCAAGTGTAATTTAATAAGTTACAAAACCGGAGCTCTCTTAGGCACCTACCTATGCCTCTTACTACTAATCTCCAGCCTCTGCACACACGAGTTTGACAATACTGTCTTCAAACTGCTATATGACTTCACAGTCACAGTCGTGTCACTCTGTCACTTGACAACATGTGTACTGCCACTAGTGAACGTAGTGGCTCACTTGCAATTGCCCATAATATACTTAATTAGTTCTTCAAGAAAAGCTGAAAAACCAGGCAGATTGTAATCCGTTGATATCAGACTCATACAGTAAAATCTCAATAATTCGAAATCCTGGATAATTCGAACAATTTCTGCAGTCCTGTAATCTCTGGTATAAATTTGACCGAATAATTCGAAATGGCAGCCAGCACTAGCCCCATTAATTCAAAGATCTGAGATGCTATGCAAGAATGCCCAAATCTAATTTTGCCGCAAACCAATGAAGCAAGAGCGCCTCAGAACCATGAAGCAGTGCCGAAAAGCAATAATGATGCTTGGTATGCCGTATCTTTCCAGTTACAGAATTCACAGCACATAAAAAAAAAAAAAAAAAGAAGAGAGAAAGAAAATGTGAATTGGCATCGAAGCACCAGTAGTAGTGCGTATCCTATGACACAACCACTCTTGCTTTCGCACCTACGGTGAGCTGACCGGCCTGTGCTGCTACAGTCGAACCCGGATATATCGAATTTTGGTTATATCGAACTCACGGAATATCCCCTTGAAAATCCCATGTAAAAGTATAGGAAAGCCGCGTCATATATCGAACTTAATTTCACCGGTCGTTCGATATATCGAACTCCGCACCACGCACTGGAAAGTGTGCCTTCCCCAAAGACGATCCATCACCCTTGGCCGTTTGCCGCGTGCCGTTTTCAAGCCACGTGCGGAAGGAATGAGAGGGGACAGTTCGGCGACGGCTGGTCTGGGCAGCGCCGCACCCATTCCCCAAAGGCGCGCGCATCTGCAGTTATCGTTTTCCGCGCGCCAACACATGACCGCGCCAACACATGACCGCACCAACACATGACGTTTGCAAGCCATGTGCGTGGGTGTGCCCATCCTTTTGCCAAGCTATCTCCCTCCTTCAGCACGCGCTATGCGTGCGTCAAGGCGTGCGTCAAGCCAGCTCAGCCCGTTTTCAGACAGGCGTCGACGCTTTCTCCAGCGTGTGTTGCGAACCCTCTGCGCGCGCAGTGGCTGAGGTGGCTATGGTGCGGCACCAGACGTTAAAAAGCGGCAGCTCTCTCTATCTTTTCTTTTATTTTATTTTATTTTTTTTTTTTTTGGCGAGTCATCCTTTCTTATCATTGTGCTGTTCGGACGTTAAGAAGCGGCAGGGTTTTTTTTTTTTTTTCTTTTTTCTTTTGCAGGAGTCGGTTTTTCCTTGCATGTATGAGTCAACGAAAGCAGGCGGTCAGCTGCTGCGATCATGACGCCCGCCCCAAGCGTGGCGTGATAAATCGAACCAGGCTTGTACGTGCAATCAAGCTATCACGGGCACTCTGCCAAGTTCGCTCCCTGCCACCGCAGGAGCTATCAAAAGATAAACGCGCCTCGATGTTATCGCTGCGCAGCATCTTGGCACGCTGCCAAGCAATGAGCTGTGGATGAGACAACCAAACGGAGTGACGCGCGCCATCGACATGCAAGCAAAAACGCTTGCGATTTCTGCCGCGGCAACACAGAAACCTAGTTTAGAGCTGCCGCGGTGGCTCGAGCTGCGAGAGGGAGTTAAATTTTTCGCTCTGTCGCTACCGCTCGTCCCTGAGATCGCTCAATCGCTTGCATGTGAGCGAGCTGGCCTTAACGGTTTTTTTTTTTTTATTCAAATTCTCCGTGCAAAAGTGCAGGGTGGGTTCATTATGCGAGTGGGTTGCTTATGCGACAAATACAGTATCGTTTTTTGGCATCGTAAGTGCCGTCACAAGCCGATTTTTGTATATCGAGTTATCGATATATCGAACTATTTCGCGATCCCCTTCGAGTTCGATATATCCGGGTTCGACTGTATTTCAATGCTTTGCTAGAGGGTTAGGCTACCACACCTCAATTATTTGTGTGGGGTCAATTATTCGTGTGAGGTAGACCTCATAAAAACAAACATCTGAAACTTGGTGACCTATTTGTGGGTTTTGAGTATCTTTAGCCGAATGCCCCATGTTGATGCCCGTTCTCGCCAGGGCACATAGGGCTCTATGCATTAAAGCGACTATAGTTCTTTGTATGTAAATTGGCTCCAGTACAGAAAATTCGAATTGCCTGCTATGCTAATAGTTCATCTCATACGCACTACCAGAGGTTGCTTTCTTCAGACGAGTGGTAGGTGATGCGAGGGCAATTTCCAAGATGAGAGCAAAATTCGAAACTACATAGCCACAGAGATTTGCCACAAAACATTTGGGCTGTTTTTAAGAGTGGAAGGAACGGTGGAGTGCCATCTAACCTTTGATCGCTGCCGACCTGAAGTGTTTATATGCGAAAACCTGGTTAATTTTAACATCTTCTGCACTTCTGGTGACTTCGAATCAGTGAGGTTTCCCTGCATTTAGATCCAAGGGCCACCTCCAACTACCAGCATCTAAGCTTGTTTATGAGCAGCTACTACTGTACAGTGATTCAGGAGTCTTCAAATATTTGCCAGCATAATAATATAATGCACTTCCCTCCTGAAAGATTGGCACTGAACAACTTTCACTGAAAAAAAAAAAAAAAAAAAGAGAGGGAGAGAGAGAGGGGCTCACTCAATTGTTGATGCGGGCGTCTCGTCTACAGGTGGCGTGTCAGGCACGTGTTTGCCCTCATCATCGGGTGGCGCGTGCGCACGGGTGGCGGCCCCAATGTGCTCCAGCCAGCTGCGCTTCTCAGAGGCCGAGGCAGCGGCAAACTCCCACATGGCTCGCTGCTCGGGCATTGTGTCGAGCAGAAAGAAGGCGCGTGGGTCAGTGGCAACGTCCCGCGCGTGCAGGTGCCGCAGTCGCATTACGGGGCACTGCAGCATGCGGTCCTCAGCTGTGGCCGTCGGCAAGCTGACTGAGTGGAAGCGCAGCGCCAGGCGCTCATCCTGGCGCTGCAGCACCAGCAGCAAGTCTTCGAGCAGCACCAGCTGAACGTCCAGGGGCTTCTGGCGTGGCAGCCGCATCGTCAGCGGGCCCTCGTGCACCAATCGGTGCCGCCTCAGGTCCAGCTGCCGGTACACCGGGCTCAGAGGATGGTTTTCCACCTGCACACCACACAAGGCACTCCCGTAAGATGGGGACAACATATTACACACCGAATTTACACGATTCTATGTTGCCAGCCTCCTCTTCTAAAATTTGAAAATCTTAAACGGTGGTGGTGGTGGGGAGGAGGTCAACATACAACCGAAACCGAAGCGTGGCAGTATCAATTAAAGCAAGACAAACAATGTGTCAGGGAGGCTAAGACGAGTTTTTTTTGCTCTGTGGCTTTAAGCACATTCAGCTAGTGTGCACGGTTCTCAAAAAACATTTTGCATTTTTCTTTTCTTTTTTTTTTTTTTTCTACTTGTACTGAGCACGCCGCACCTATGAGGGTGTCGATAGTTTACGGAATGGCCCTTATTCCAATTGCGGAAGCACTCGCCTTTTGCACGTCAGTCATGTCAGGTCACGTCACAGGGTGGCTTTTACAGGGAGTGTCGATGGTTGATTTAAAAGCAGACACCAATCACTCGTTCTATAGTTCCGATTCTAAAGCGCATTTGACTTTACGGCTGGCCACGTGCTTCATCAAGATCTCTCCAGTCCGAAGAGCATTCGGGCACTCATTCACTGCAGCGTTCAAGAGGGCAGCTATCATTTATGCCGAAAAAACAACTGCGCAGTGGGCCACAAGTTCGAAGTTCCTAACCAAGTCATGTGGAAGTAGCAGTGGCAGCAGGGCAACATTTTCAAATGTGATGCCAAGTGAAGAGGCTTCCGAAGGATACAGTCGGGATGCTATTTGGAGCTGGCGGCCAATTTTGCAGCATATACCACAGAAATACGTGGTCTGAAGTGGGGATGAGTAGTCCAGCCAGGCAATATATTTTCGTTGCAGAAAGCTTTCACCGGTATGTTTTTCTTTTCTTTTCTGGAAATGCGATTTCGGGAGTCGGCTTACATTCAAGTCAACTTAGTCATGCAAATACTTTAAGAAACAGTCGTTTCGAGCGGCTTATGTACTGTTTTAACTCCTGGGCAAGAGAAAAAGTACACAAAAAAAAAAATGTAAACAGGCTGTCTAGTAAACAAAAAAGAAAAATGGCAAATGTGCAGCTTACACACATGCCAGGAAAACTCCAGTCCCTTGCACCTCTAAATGCTATACCAGAGTCCTTCAATACTTCTAATGGTCATGAAACTGCAGCTGAAGTTTGGTTCGCGGACAGGAGCGGCCGCAAGGGGCGCCACCACCATTCGAAGTGTCATCAGCAGCAGGCCGCGCCGGCAGCGTATGATACGGTTGCACCCAAGACACTTTCATTCATGCCCGTGCAGTTATTTTTGCTCTTCTTACTACATTAAGCAAAATTGATCTCGATTTTCAGTATCCGCTGCAGGTCCATAATAGTAGTCCACCTGGCGCTTATATGAAAAGCGCTGCCAGCAGAGCCACAGCCCTATCCTTACCCATGATCGCCTGACTGTGCTGTGGCATGTTCTTTAACCTGCAACATACACGTTGCTCCTGCGTAATGTGCGGTAAGGCAATGGCTGCGTTTGCAGGTACTGCTCACTAGATTCGCAATGCGCTTGGGTTGTTCGTCCAGCTTGTGTGCTCGCCTAGCCACAGCTTTACCCATGCTTTATCTTTCGGAGCACTCAGCAGTAGTAGTTGTGTAATTTCAACGGAAGGTTGAATGTATAACTAAGTGTCTGAGGGAGTACACAGCGAACGCGCAAATGTCATGTTGGTTGTTGTCCAAGCCTCTATCTAGAAAGAGCACTGTTTGCACATACCGCGCAGCTTTTGCAGGCTTTGCACCAGTCTTCATCAAGCATTGGTCGAAGATCATTTTTTCACGCTGTGAAAGCTTCTGAATACAGTCAACCAGATTGCTCAGTTTTTTTCGCACGTGCTGTTGCTTAAGCAAGCTTCTGCCAGCACTCGTAGAGTTCGCGCTTTGTCTTGCGGAGCACCAAGTTTGCGCATCTCTGGATTGCGCAACGTCTTGATAGTTTGGCAGGCTTTATCCAAACTTTGCGCCTCAAAAGAAAAAAAAAAAAAAAGCCATTCAGAGAAAGGTGCAGGGGAGGTTGTCATGCCAGCAATTTTTTTTTTTTTTAAGCATTTTAAGCCTTGATGTACAGTACAGGCCTCACTCTCACTGCCACTGCTTGCAGGGACTGGCTGCTTCATCAGAGTTGTCGTTTACCGGACTGCTAGGGTGGGAGTTATTGGAAGCGTCTACTGCAATGCTGGCATCTGATGCAATACAGTGTCGCTTTGGAGATGACCAAAAACACAGTTTAGTCTTAGTCAAATAGCGCGGAAGCCCTTCAAATATTCTCGGAACAGCGGAGGATTCAGCTTGGGCTGGTCACGTTGCAGAGACACAACCTCACCGTTCACTAGAAAATCGCCGTACCGAACGACGTCCGTGGTGCCGAAATGCTTTTTGCAATCACATACATTTGGGTAATCAAATGAGAAGCCAGCAACTTATTTTCTGTGAATGGCGCGTCTCCACTTCTGTTACAGTTCGCTATCGGATGGGAAACGAAAAAGAGACACCTTTTCGTCGTTGCCCTTGTAGGCGGAGCGGCAGCCCATCACACAGCAAGATGACAGCATCGTTCACACAACATACGCATTCACATATTTCAGCACTTCATCTTTTGCATGCCACATCAAGAAAACACTGCCCGCTGACGCTACAAAACAACGGCCCCCTCCTCCGCCACCGGAAAAAGCATGCACCTCAATCGACGGCAGGGCCGTTGTGCGGCCGCTTTTGGCAGCGTACCAAACTCTCCCATAGAGTTACAGAGAATTTTCATAAGTTTCTTGACCATAAACGATACTGAACGACTCTGGCTATACTAACGTAATTCTAATCCTACGACTTTAAGCCAACATTCTTCTTCAGGCGCCCATTCTGCCAAACTAACAGAATGCTGATTATTTGCTGTATGAAGCACAGACACCCTTGAACTGTGAAGTAGCTGTTACTCTGCAGCCTAATTCACGTTTTCAGCTGAACACTAGCCAAGCAAGGGTCAATGTTCACACTTCCCTCAATTTCTCCAAGAAACTCACACAGACAGTGAAGCCTCTTTACCCTACAGGCTACGATAAGTAGAAACCAGCACATGTAGTTTACAACAAGGTCAGCAAGCATTCTGAGAACCTTTCGTCGACAGTCTGTGAGGGGTTTCAAACTAGTGTTACACATGTAGCAATAGAATAACTTATAGTAGAGGTGTGCAAATAATAAACTTTTCTGCCCAAAGTGAATATAAATATGTAACATAAATTGGTTGTGAATCCCCTAAAGCATTTCCAAACAGTTTCGAGTATTTTCTAATACAGTAAAAGCTCGTTAATTCAAATTCCACGGGGCCGCCAGGCCAGTTCGAATTAACCAAAATTCGAACTAATGAAAGTGAGCAAAAATGAAGGCGTTTGATGCCCGGAGGGCACGAAAAACATTTATTTAGCAAAAAAGTCTGTTATCATCTTCTGCTTCTTCTCTCTGAGGGCTACCGTACTCACTCGGTCTTCTAGCATGCGAATGCGACGCAGGGAGTCTTCTTCCCCCTCTTCAAAGCTGAAGAAAAGGCGCGCGACATTCAGCGCTCCCATAACTTCTGCCGCGGATGGACGCACGGGCTCTTGCTCCTCGTCGTCGTCCTCGTCTTCTGCCTCTTCTGGGACAGACTGCTCCCCAACAATTTCAGCGACAATGTCCTCATCACTTAGGGCACCGCACACTGCTGCATCGCTGTCTACTCCAACGTAATCATCAAAACTGACGTCCTGCAGCACAGCACGCACAGCCGCAGGCAGAGGCTCCGGACTCCCATCGTCGCCACTTTCTTTCATACTTCCGGCAGCAAAGCCACAGTGGTGGAAGCAGTTTGCAATTGTGGACGGCGTGACCTGCTCCCATGCCCGCACCAACATGTGCATTGCTGTGAGCAATGTGATGGTGCTGGTCTTTTGGTTTCCAGTGCACAAAGTCATGCGCTCGATCATGTGGCGCCTATAGAAACATTTGATGTTTCTGATCACCCCCTGATCCTTCGGCTGCAAGGCCGCAGTCGTGTTGGCGGGCAAAAAGACGAGCCTTGTGGCTTTCAGCTCGGCGTCGACTTTGTGTGCCGAGCAGTTATCCACAATGAGGAGAACTTGACGCTTCCCTAGCTCCATCCTCCGATCGAATTTCAAGAGCCATTTTTTAAACAATTCGCCCGTCATCCACGCCTTGCTGTTGGCGGAGTATTCCGTCGGCAGCGTCCTAATGTTCTTGAAACATCTAGGCTTATATGCCTTGCCGACAACAAAATGAGGGACCTTCTCCGTCCCGGTCATATTAGCGGCGACCAGAACAGTAATCCGCTCTTTGCTTCGCTTGCCGCCAGCGCAGCTGTCCCCTTTAAATGTTACTGTTCTGTCGGGCTGGAGCTTATAAAACAAAGCCGTCTCATCAGCATTGAATATATCATGTGCCGAGTAGCTTTCTAAGTACTGCTGCAGAGCACCGCTTCGCCACGTGGCACAAGTTTCTGCATCCACTTCTTTGGCTTCTCCAGACAACACCCGGAAGACAAGATTATGTCTGTCTCTAAAGCGGTGAAACCATCCTTCGGAGGCGACAAAATCTTCCACATTCAAGCGCAGGGCGAAATCGGCCGCCTTCGCCATGATAATTGGGCCGCTCAGTGGAATGTCAGCGCTTCTCATTTCTTTCACCCACGTGATCACAGCGGTCTTAATTTCCGGATACTTGTCTAACCGAAGCCTTTTTCTGTTGCTGGCGAAATCTTCGGCTTCATAGGCATCCTCGATGGCCTTCCTATTTCGAACGTACGTCGACAACGTGCTTGGTGGAATCCCGTGCTTTTTCGCGATTTCCACTTTGCTGGCCTTCCGTTCATCCACCTCGCGTAAAATAGCCACTTTCTCCTTCACCGTCTTGGCACAGTATTTCCCACACGAACACATCTCGCGGACACAAGCTCACAACAAGCGGCGTGCAAAACGAGGGCTCACGAAATGCAACACGAAACCGTGGTCGATAACACTAAAACGTCGTTCCTCGAAGGAGTCGCGGCAGGAAAGACTGTTTAGTACTTGTTCCAGCACCCTAGCGGCGCCCCGATGGTTGTGCCATCTATCGTTCTGCCGTGAAAGCTTCCAACGATGGTTTTTAACAGCGCCGCTTGGCGGCGCGCAGTTCGAATTATGGGTGGCGGCGCCAATTTTTGAGTGAATTAACGAGCTGTTACGCGCATAGACTTCTATGCACTGCGGACCGGACCACGATGACTATTTCGAATTATCCAAAATTTTGAATTAACGAGTTGTGAATTAACGAGCTTTCACTGTATTATCAAATAATTGTAGAGGCTACAGTCAAATGGTTTTTCATAGAACTCGGCTATAAAAAAAAAAAGGAGCCCGTGAAACCAAATCTAATTTTTGACCCTTATTAGCCTAATTTTCTATACATAAGGCATACCAGACATTAAATAACTGTGGTGTTTTAACATTCTGAAGCAAGTTAAGTCAGAAGGTAAGCCACAGTGGATGGCATGCAGGAAAGCAGTCATAGCTGCGACGTAATCAGTGGTGCTAGTGGGCATTTTTATTATATATATACAACAGGAACGAAAAGATGTTTGCCAGCCCCGGTATCTGCTATCTGATATCTGAAGCACCTGAACTGGGGCAATGGTGTTTATACCACATTTGTTTGTACGGGACTGTGGACAGGACCGGCTCACAAAAGCGTAGCAGATGAGAAAACATAGCACCCAGAAACATAACAGCCAGTTCTACTACATTTCAATTCAGCGCCAACTCTAAGGAGGACTACTATATGTATAAATACTCCAATACCCACCCCTAATTAATGCTTAAATTGCAGCACAAGGACCAATTACCGGTTAATTACTACAAGCAAAGCAGTAGCATAAAACAACCAGCTATGTCACAAGCTTGCACGAGACGGGCACAGTCAAAAGATGTTTACAGGCATCGCAAGAATAGTCATTCAGGAACCGCGCAGCTGCAGGGAATGCTTTCATGCACAGCAGAACGTCAACAGTACCTTGTCGAGCGAGCTCTTGTCGAGGCGCCGCTGCAGCTCGCCCAAGCGGTGGGCGTTCTCGGCTTCGCGCACCGCCTGGTTAACGTGCGCCAGGATGCGCTTGGAACATTGCAGGGCCCGCTGCAGCTGCGCGTGCTCGGCCGAGCCCAGGGCACTGTGCTTCGCCACATTCTCGATGAGCAGCGGGTACTTGGTGAGCCGCTGGAAGCCCGCTGCCACCAGGTCCTTCAGCTGCAGCCGCCGACACAGCGGGTGCATCTCTGCATCCTGCACAGCAGTGCACAGAGGAGAACAAGATCACCACTCCATCATCCTTCCCCACAAATCTTAGTCGGATTAGGCCATATAGAATCAGATGTCATCTGCACAAAGATCTAGAGCTGAGCGAAATAGCAAAACTTTAGGTGCAAAATGAATTCGAATACTGCCAAGTTAAAGTACGAATGAAATCTGCAAAACCATGCCCAATAAAGGCAAATTTTGTCGGAGTTGTGAGAGTATTCAATTTTGGGGGCAAAGCGAAAAAAATTAGCCATGGTTTAGCTCTGGTTAACCCTAGTTAAATTGCAAGAGCAACAGCGGAAGCTTGTTTTGCCTGCTACATTATTCCCCTATCACGCAATATCAGTGTAAGGTGCTACATTATTGGGGACACTTAAGCTCATCCTTTAAGGGTATGACATGAGAGCGTAAGCTACCAGCTCACTTATAAAGTCACTCTTCAAACTAGCTGTATGGACGTTCCTGCGTGTCGTAGGGGTAACGAGAATGCAAATGGTTCTGGCAGGCCGATTCTGTTATCACCCTCCCATATGAAAGGAGCGACCCGAGCTGGCAGCTCCTGCCCGTGGCATAGGGGTAACGTGAATTCAAATGTCATGGCAGGCTGGGTTTTCTTATGAGGAGACCGTAGCTATGCCTCTTCACGGCGTAACTGTGGCCACCCGAGGTCTCGCTTTGGCTGTCGTAGTATTGCTTTCGCAATAAAAGAAAAAACTGAGTCCTACTTCCACCTCGCGCTACTCATTCAACAAGCATAGAAGAATTTGCAAACGCAATTGATTCGCTTCAAATAAATTTGAACACACACTATGACTATTTGATTCATTTGAATAATTGAATGAATGGATGTTCAAGTCACTATTCGATTTTTCAGAATATAAGCACACCCTTGGTCTTTTACACTTAGAGGTTGCCTGTTGGGTCCTACAACGAACAGAGGGAAGCGATCACACCATGCCGCTCCTTTGAGTCTATTCAAATCCCCAACTCCTCTTTCCTGCAGGCCATCATCCACCTGTCTGCACATACTTGTCAAAATAAGAAGCTTCGACTTTAGTACACAAAAAGCAAAGAAATAGGAGAGCTTGGTAAAATCCACCATTATCACAGCGCAAAGACAACATGAGTGTCCACTGACTTCTGCGGCGCGCTCTGAGCTGTAGTAATTGTGACACCCGTGTGCACATTTTGCCACGGCTCACCCCACCTCATGCATGCATGTACTGAAAGAGGGAGGACCCATGCGGAGGAGCATGTGGGAGGGAAACCGTGACACTCACGGCCAAAAACTGTGCCAGCTTCTGGTCTTTCTTCTGCCTGGCTTTCAGTGCTTCCAAGGCAAGTGACTGGTGTTGGCAGAAAGTGGCCACCGCCTGCTGCAGACGCTCACCCGACTCGCCATCCAGCTGCAGAGAGAAGCACACATTAACTATTTATTACACCTTCACATGTCAGAAACTGCCTTCATCATTCCACTCGGCTCAGTCACTAAGAAAGCTTCCTTATTCTGTGGTAATGACCCCGGGTTCAACCATCAGACAAGAAAGAGGCATTCACCATGAGCAAAATATTTCGAACCACTGTATCACTTTCTATTGCAGACACTGAGCTGAAGTAGATGTTAATGAATAAGTTCTAATAGAGAGCTGCACCTAACACCTAAGCTAAATGTATTGTGCTTTGATATCACAACAGAAGTCATCCTGTTGCGAGAATGTGTACTTTACAGCATGTCAGAGCAGGAAAATCATGCAGCTTCCAGGATACCAACAGAATTACTTTTTTGCTTCTATCTAAGGAAGTTCAGAGAGAACCAATTGCTTGCTGGTTTACTGAGCACTAGGGGGAATGAAGAGCTCAATACATTTTTAAAAGGAATTTTTAAAAATCTTTTTTCATGTAGCAATACTTCCAAATTTAAGTGTGAAGAAAATTTTTCTCTGCTACATCTGGTGAAAAGCCTGCAAACAGAATAAGATGCGGTATAGAAGTCTGCTTCAACATTCGCTGCATTACTGATTGTACAGTGTGTATCATCACCATCTTATGCATAATTCTTTTCAAAAAAAAAAAAAAAAAATCCAGCTTGGTTGTCGTTTTTTGTGGTGCGGTTACCGTACGTGTAGACTGCAAACAAAATATTAAACCAAGAATTACAATTCATTGATTTCTGAAAATGAGAATGTCATTGCATACAAATGAGGTTAAAATAGGCCAAACAGCTGTGAAGAAATCTGCTCCACGAGATGAGCAACAATCCACCAAAGCAATTTTCAGAAAATGACCAACACCATTAAGATACAATAATATCTCATTAATTCTAGAGCAATTATTTGGTATTCCCAACAGTAAAAATTGCATAAAGAAAAGCACAAAACAAAACTGCAAAATATCATCACTGTCCCTTAGTTTTCATTTCAATGTATACCCAGCATTCATTAGGCAAACATTACCACCATGCAAACAGTTGGTAATTTGAACTTTCAGATGATTCCTAAATTTTGATGATCCCTTGGAGGCCAAATTAACGAGAATTTACTGCACTTGAGCTTTTTACCAGTTCCCCTTTTTCAATTTTTTTTTTAATATTTGAAGCTCCACTGCGGTTGATAAAACTTTTTTTTTTACAGTACTTCGCTGCAAACTTATGCAAAAAAAAACTCTCCACATAAAAGTGAACACATGGATTGAATACATGGAAGCCACATTCTTCCTTAATGTAAGAATTTCTCCTCTTGAAAACAAAAACCACTTATTCAGCTGCCAGCATCAATGCATAAAAAAAAAAAAAGTGTGACAACACCAGCTGAGGCCACAATGTGTTGAGAAATAAATCTTTAAGAATTCCCTAAGATAACGACCAGGCACAGTATGAAATATGCAATGAAATATTCGTCTCAAATTCTTTGACATTACAGCAAAGCAGGGTAAACAAACCACTGTTAGTCTCTTCATTGGTCATGTGGAAAGGATTAACTGGGCAATCAAAACACAACACAAGCTGCTAAGGATGACCCCTATGCTTAAATGTTCTCTACTATAGCTTGTTATCGCCAAGGAACAGTAATTATTAGCGGTCGAGCACAACTCAAGAATGAAACGGTAGTTGCATCTCAAATAACACACTTCAGCCAATGGAATCAATTGATTTTAATGATGCTGTGTTTCTTAACAATAAGAAGAAAAGCTTCAATTAAGTTTGATCACCCTGTTGCATGTGCCAGGAAATCTGAGTCTTACTAAAAGCTTCACTCCATCTGGCAACATATGAAGCACATGATGCAAATCAAAACTGAACTGTAAATTGGCAATCACACAACTGGCAATGCTGACAATCATGCAATATTGATTATACAAAGAAAAGATTTAGGGCCATCAATTTGACTGACATGGAGGAAACGCCAAAGTACACGCTCTTTCGGCTTCGCTTGTGCAGTAACAAGGAGTGTATTAAAGGCTTTCGTTATACCAGAGTCTTCAGCCTTTCCCTCTTCCCTAAAAGAGCTCAAGGAAGATTTCCCTCCCTCCCTTTTGCCACCTGCCAGGTGGCAAAGCTTTAGACACAAAGTGAACAGTTTTTGACTACATGGCCCTCCTAGTAGAAAAGTGAAAGCCTGTGCATTCCCACCCCTCTCCACCACCCCCTTGGTCACACAATCAGCTGCACGGATGCCAAATGACCACGAAGACTTTTCTTTGCCGTTTGTTGGGAAAGTTAAAACAAGGCACAGACAGGGCGGTGTGCCTATCCTCCTCATTGTGCAGTATGAGCATTAAACGCCTCTTCACTTAGAGGGAAAATGCCGAATTTTTCCAGCACACTGCCTCAAGTGAGCGCGGAGCTCAACTCACCATGGTGAGCATCATGGGTCCGATGTCACCGATTAGTGGTTCCTGGGCTCGTCGCCGTTTCATTAGGCTGCTGAAGCCCTGGTGGATGCGCAGCAGCTCGTCGAGGTTGGGGAACAGCCGTTGCAGTAGCTCGGGAGCCAGCAGCTCCTGCTGCTGCAGGGGCCTCCGGAAGATGCGGTCGAGCACCTTGAGCGTGCGCACGTGCGACCGCTCCGTGTAGAAGAGCTCATTGAGCACGTCCTGCCGCTTTTTCTCCTTGGGCTTGAGCTGTCGCAGGGTCTCCCGGCCCAAGGTAGCCTGCCAGTCGGGGGGCTCCAAGTCCCACTCCAGGTCGGAGTCATCCAGCGGACCCAACGCCGGCACCTCACCACTGCGGTGCACGGCTTCCCATGATTGGCTCGGGCTCTCCAGGCTCCTGCTGGCAGGTTGCACAGCTCGTTGATCACTCTTCGTTTGTGCTCACTGGCACGTTTCTTTTTTTATCTCAATGCTTCCATCTACCATTCAACTCGATGAAGAAACAATTTTTCGCATCCGTTGTTTGCAATTAACAGCGCTTTCACAGCTGGCCCTGAAACCTGCTCACACCTACAATATGACAGGAGAGCTCGTGTTTCAACTTGGAAACTGTTTTTGCACATTTCAAGCCCTTAGACTGCACTGTTATATAATTTAATTAATAAAACGAACTGATTTCCTGCGATGCATGCCAACACTTTTGAGCAAAATTAGCACAAAAGCAACGACAAGCATTCAATTTTTGTAGTACAACCCTGCCATGGACACAGGTCCTCCTTTGAGTTAAACGCCACTGTCAATCTCTAAGGCTGGCCGACATCACATTACCCCCTGCAAACTACACTCCAAAGCACTCTGACATTGGAAAGTGGCTATCAGTGAAATTGGAACCTATAATGCAGCATGTGAAAAGCCCACTGCTCTTTCTTGCTTTTATAACTCCATAAGCAGTGCACACTGAAGATTTCCAGTTAATTCCCACGCTTTGATCCAACTCTAAGCATGTCAGTAACTGAGCTGAAAATGGTAGACTTTAACACCTTGGCTGTCTGTGCTGCCTTACACCCTTGTATACTGACAGCTGGAGATCTCCTCCAACATCCAGACTCTAATTACAGCCAGGTACACAAAGATTAAAATATGAAACTTTGTCCAGTAGCACTTTAAACTGGTTCCAAAGCTATTTACTAAGAAAGCACATTAATTTGTCAGGCACAATAAGTCGAGAAAAACTTTTTTTTTGTCCCTTCCCACTGTTACACTGGCTAATGTACACAATTTTTTTTTAATTAACTGCCTACCACATAGGATCCCAAACACCATGTGTGCATGCATACACATACATACACAAATAAAAAAACTTCACACAGCAGGACTATACCAGCTAGGAAGCCAAGTGAAATCTTTGCAATTATCAGCCTGTCTTCCAGTGACCCGTGTAAATCTTGAAGCCCTGTCTAAACACCAACAGCACTGCAACGCTAGATGCATCGTTGTCAGTCAAAATGGCAGGGGTAAGAAGCTCACCTGGTGGACAAGCTGGAGTTGGAGGAGCTGCCCGAGTTGTTGAGGTTGGTTGGCTTGTCGTCGACGTCCACATCACTGCATACACCCACAACCAGCTTTTACATCTGGGCTCCCAATAGGTGCTCACAAGCATGGGGCTGACAGGTTTAACTACGGTTCCATCACTTGAGAAACTGTCCTATGCATGTCAAATAGACACAATCATTTCAGAACTTAAGCCTCACTGGCACCTTTCCATACAACAGGTACATTCTATATCCATTCTATATCAACTTTCACTTTCCCACTGCATATTAAAAATGAAAATATTATGACAAATACAGGACCCAAACAGCACAAATCAAACTAGGCAGCCTAGTTCTCAGAGTAGTCTTACTATCTAGGCCCTACAGTGGTCTTGAGGAACGCAGAGGTGCATAACAGGCTCACTTCTTTGGTGGAAGGTGTTTGCCCAAAAGGCTAGCCTGGAAACAAGACTGTTAAATTTACTTTGTGCAATCAGGCCAAGATATTTCTTAAGTGAAGCCTGTGCCACTTATCCATTGTATAAATAGAATCTCTGCCTCCGTTTTCAATGATCCAGTCACTCCTGCTTCATGTATTCTCAGGGAACGTTCCCCATTATGAACACAAAACAAATCTTATGGATTGAAGAAATATATGCTGCAACAAACAAACACCCTGCCCCAGTGTTAACAGGATAGCAAAAAAAGTAGAGATCTGTTGAAAATTCAAACTATTTCTTTAGATATGCTGTCTGATTCAAGTTGTATTAAATTCTAACACAAAAAATTAAGAGGACACTTAAGCTTTGCCTTAGGAGTAGACGCGACCAGCATGCACGCTCACTGCCTCACTTCTAATCCTCGTATCTTAGCGCCCCGCCTTCGCTTAAACTGTCTAGCGGCCTCATAGTGACCATTCTTCTCCGCCTTCTTGGCATCCATTTACGAAGCTCCCTTGTCCCTGAGTGCCATAATCACGGTAAGACACATGCTTAAACGAGGCTCCCGCACTATTACATGCACCTGCTACAAAGATGATGCTGCCTCACTAGTACCAGCTGCAGGTTCCGTCACATTAGTTCAAACTCAGTGACACACACATGGGATTATTTGTCTACAACACACTGATTTCATTCACTATTCACCAGCTACTAGTTACTAATCGATCAGTCAATCAATCAAGCTATCAACCACTGCAATCAATCAACCAAAGCTACATATATTATCTACACTCCATATAAGGCATCCATCATTTCTCCGCACACTTTTCGACTCATCCTTGCAGTGGCGCCATCTGTGTTAGCAAAGATGCATCAGGTACTAAATTCTGGTGGCCGCTGCATGCTTGCCGCTAGCGCTACCTAAATATTCGTGCCCACAACTTTTTCACTCGGACTTGAAATCTCCCTCTCAATCTGCAGTACGGCAACGACTTTTCAGTTCAACAAACCCCAGTAGGCTTCTTGTAAAGCCAAGTGCACCTACCTTTTGGACCTTGGGATGTTCGGGTCACTGCGCTTGCGATATGATGGCCGCGTCTCCCTCTGCAGAAAAAAAAAAAAGCCAGCCACCTCTAGAATGAGCCACAAAGGTGCCCACAATAGTGAGAGCTTTCATAAGGCTCAAGAATAAACTGCTATGCAACATGACATTACAGCAACACTGCATTACAACTACAATAAAGGCCCTTGCTAGCATACTGCCAAGTAGCTGTGCCACTTGGACCAAGGCATATCTGATGGGTGTGCCAAAAGAGGCACCGTGCTGCCAACTGCTAACAGCCACTAATGTATCCAATGATATACGATACAGATACCAAACTGAAAATGATTCCACGTGAATTACTCTCTCAAAATATCAGCCTTTCCCAAAACATACATTTTGATGTTTGTAACGCATGAAAACAGGAATTTCCTTACCTCAATATTTCTGGCATAATTTAAAGCAGGAAAAAAAATATCAAGGTGATAGCAATGTCTTGACATCAATACGTACAATTTTAACAAGCACAGAAAGATGAATGGCCAGACATGCAAGGCGAGTGTTGCAAATCTTGTGTATTTAGGAACGTGAACGTGCGACAACTATCATGTTTAGTATTAAAAACCACTGGTAATGTGCTTTTATCAAGTTCAGCACTCATCAACCAAGGCTTCTGAAAAAACTATGTGCATTTATTTGTGGTCATAAATCATAAACCTACATAAGAGCAGCCTACACATTCTGGAAGCAATACAGCAGTGTTCCCCAGGTGGTTATGTCCCAACTTTACACACAAAGTTACGCCAGCGCATGAAGGGAATGAGAAAGTGACAAATTCGAACTTGCCTGTTACTATCTGGAAGTTGTGTTAATAATTAGACAATTTTCACCCATGAGTTACAAAGCAAAGCAAATGGTTAAGCGTACCAATGAAGAATGACATCAAGGTAGTGTCCTAAGCCATCCCCATTTTAGAACTGCGCTGATCGTGCCACGTGACGGCGGTATTATTCCGGCCCATTCTCTATAGGTGATGGACAAGCAGCAGTCAGTAGGCGCGCGCGCGTGGGTAGCGAGAAGGGCAGTGCCCTCGTCCCCTCGCGAGTTCGCATCAACTATGGTACGGGTGGCACAGAGTGGGTGGTGGTCGCAGCAGGGGGTTTACCTTGTTGTACCGGGTGTCCGAGAGGACGCGTCGGCCCGCGGGCGGCCGCTCGGCGCGTCGCGACGGCATCGGGACTGCGGCCGCAACGGGCCCGCCATGCAAGCCCAAGGTCGCGCCCCAAATAGCGCCCCCTCACCCTCTCCCCTTACGCGCGCGCCCTGGACGGCCGCCAGCCGGCCCCCTTTCGCCAGGTTCGGGTGCGCAGCATAGAGTTAACACAACACACACCGGCGCTGGCTGCGTCCGCACCAGTGCTAGGAAACGAGGGCACAGTGCTGCCGCCCTGGCGCAGGACAGCGACTAAACGCGTAGCGGGCCACTGATCCAGTTCGCTCGCGAGTCGCAACAGTCGCAACTTCCTTCGCCGAGTGCTCGACCTGGCTTGCTGTCGTCGGAGGTTGCGCGGTACGGCGCCGCTTCGGAAAAAGGCATAACGTTCGTGAGGAACACGCTTATCCTGCTCACCTGCGCCGGTCCGAGGGCCGTCGATCATCTCTACGCAGCCGCCGAGGCGTTTGCAAGAGAACGTGTGGGCATACACTCGCGTAGACGACCAGGCCGAACACGCACGCATAAAAGGAAGGAGGTGGAGCTATCCGTCGCGAAGATCCGGTGATTAGGTCGTCGCGCGGACGCCCATCTGGCAAGACGACGCAGCGCATCGGCGCTGCTCAGGTCGGAGCCAAAGTCGCACCCGCCCGGGATTCCAGTTTTAATTAACCGCGCCGGAGTAAACACAAGCGGATGTTCGTGACTCCACCAGCTGAAAATTTTGTTGTCCTAATAATGCTGCCGCCTGTGCGCGTTCTTTAATTGGGCACCGATACGTCGCAACCGACAGTTTCAAATTTACTAAACTGCAATACTAATATCTATCCAGAGGACAATCTGACGCTGTAACTGTTCTCTCACGCAGTGCGCACAACACTATGCATTATACCCACTGTCATATCGACAACAGTAACGAAGGAGGTTATAAAAAAAAAAAAAAAGCTGCATTGACAGTAACGCCCGAAGTGGAACTAGCTCGGCGACTTCTGCGGAATGACGAGTGAGGTTTGCCTCCAGCTATCTCAAGCCCTGCTGCCAGCACAATGTGAGCCTCATCATGATAACAATCTTCGACCTTGGCCTGAGACCGTTCTGCTTGGATCGTCCACTGGACCTGACAGCTAACGGGCATCTTGACATAAAGCGGAATAGCACTGTGAAAGCGTCTAGAACTGAGGTTTTACGTCAGCATCTCAATGGGGATTTGTGCCTGCAACGCCATATTGTTCAATTCGAGCTGGCATAAAGCGATGCATGCTGGGTAATCCGCCATGACCGATGTTGTCGCTGGCAGCAGACGGCGGGCAGCGCAGCCAGGCTGCATTGAGCAAGTCGTTTTCGACGGTCTACCTATGAATAAATACGTGGCTTTTCGTGCGCGCTATGAAGAAACGCAAAGCAGTGCGACGCGGACCTGTTCAAGCTACGCGAGAACGAATGACTGCACTATGCGTCTCGACCTGGCCGCCCGTCGACATCGCCGACATTCATGATTTCTAGTTCTGGCAAGTAGTTTGATACTTGCTCGGATTGGCGTCGATCTCACATGTGTTGGCCCGTGCGAGTCATTCGCGTCGGCGTCGCTAGAGGAATCCCTTGCCTTCTCGCCCTCGCACATACGTACTTTCGGAATCGTGAAGAACCCACAGTAGGCCTATCCGATCGCACCAGCATCGTCTTCGCGCACTACGCGACCATGTAGACGGGGATGTGTGGCAGTGCCGTGCTGCGTCGTCTGTTGCCAACGACATCATCATGGCGGATTACCCAGCATGCATCACTTCATACAAGCTCTGTAGATCGAGCCAGGCTGAAACTAGTATTTGGTACCTCGCACGGGGATTTTAATTATCACCCTACACCTCACTGCGTTCAATTATCAGCGCCTCTCCTGTTGAAAATATGACAGCGCTCCTCAACGGAAAAGGTGGGCAGGAAAATGATCGAGAAAACAGGACCCCTGGAAGATTGTCAGGGAAAAATGAGCTTTTGGGAGTTTATACTTCGAAACCGATTTCCTCAAAATAGTTTGCTTGTGTAAGAGGAGGCCAGTCTAGGCAAACAAGTAAACATTATAGAAAAGAGGGAAGGGAACCAGAAAACTAATCCTGAAAGATTTATGGATGGCCACCGGGGCAGAAAGCGGGACACACGCGTTGCTAGGTGTCAGGTCGTCGCTTTGGGTTTTGCCTCCAGATGTCTTCGGCTGTCCCGTCTGAGGGGACCTCCTGGACTCTATGAAACATTGCTTTTTAGAGATATGCCAGCTGGATCCATAATTTCTTTTTAAGGATTATAATCTAGGAACGCATCAAAATGTCGAGGGTTTCAAGAGACCTTGAAGCTGTTTTTCGAGAATCAATGTTATTCAAGGATTCCACGGGCCAGAGTTCGTCTGCTCCGGGTCGTACCTGCGAGCGAAGCTCGAGCCTGTCGATCGTGATCCAACGATCCGCGACAGGCGTATCGGACGATAACGAACCCGCCTACTTCCACCGAAACACCCGAATCGAACCCGGCTCCCCCGGATCAGCAGTCAAGAGCCCTAACCACCGAGGAGGAGGAAAAAGCATTTATTTAAACCCAATAACTAGGCACTGGTGATAAGGTGGTCGTGTCCATTTCAGGCGGCCGAGCCAGCTACGGCGGAGCCGCACCACACGGCAGCGTTCCTGCCCACCCCGGTTTCGCCGAAATGCGGCAGCCGCGACAAGGTAGCCCAAGGCCACGCACGTTTACGTTCCGGCTGTAGCAGTGAAACAAAAAAAGCCACAGCTCTGAGTAAACAGAGATACTATGCCACGGGTAAGTGCTCCGCCTCTGCACGCGGAAGAAACGACCAGCGAACGAAACGAGCAATGCACTGTTTACAGAGACGCACCGTAAGCAGATGCAACCGCGGCATATACGGTCGGGGCCTGCCGTTTCGCCAGCGCCGCTACATGACGTCAGTCGTCAAACCGGCGCAGTTACAACCACGGCGGGGGGGAAGGGGAAAGAGGTAGGCAGAAAAGGCGGTGCGCGCGAAACCTCCACCGGTACGGAAATGAGCGCTCCGCGGACGCGGAGATTCCAAACGCACACACCTGCGGCTCCCTACGGGAACTGCGCACGACAGAGCTGAATACAAGAAGACAAGACAAAGAGGAAGGAATAAGAAAAAAAATAAGAAAAAAAAAAAAGCTCGTCGGTCGGCGCGGTTTATTCACGAGCCCGTGGGAGGAGGGGTTCCGCCCCTAATGGCCGATGGCGTGCTGGTCGTCGGCGGGGACACGCCCTCTGCGTATGGCACATCGCCGGGACAACGACGTTCACCGGAGAAGTCACGTAAACACGTCACACTGCCGGCTACCAACTAGATCGCCGGCGGCCGATGGAGACGAGCAGGTCAGATTATCCCTGAAGACCGCGCCAGCGGCGACAGACACACTGGAAAGCCCATCCCTCTGTAACCTGAATAAAGGATAGCGACGAGCCAACTCTCGGCCACAGAGTACCAGGTACGCCCTGAATAAAAGAAGGGGTCAGAGAGATCTCGCCACATGGTCTCGCTGCGTCTTTCTGCGATTGCTTCTGGTTACCCAAAGGGAGTGTTGGCTGAGCCACTTCTAGTTCGCGGAGTCGAGTATTGGTTTGTAGGATTTAACGTCCCAAAGCGCCTAGGGCTATGAAAGGGCTTACTTCAGTAAGACACTGTAATGACGCCGGCTACGCCAAATAAGCAGATGAAGTAGGACTGCAAAGCGTGTTGCTGCCGTCTGTCTAATTACTGTTTAGGTACAAGTGTGGTATTATATGTTTTCTTCAATTTCTTGCAAAATATTATTTTTTATTTGATAATTAACATTTTGTGTTGCAACAAACGTTTCATTGTTCAAATGTGTATGGCTAAAAAGCGCATTTCTATACAGTACAGCAGTGACCACTGCTTGCCACATCAACCTGCGCGCAGACTTATATAAAAATTAAACGCCATAAACAACACCTGTCGTTGCAACTAAAGCAGCGGTTTGCGCCACATAGGCACAAACATGGTGTCTAACCACAATCTAATAACTGCAGCAACTAAACACTATAACGAGGAGGATGGGCAGAGTGGAGGGATTTAATCATCAGCGTATAGTACGATGCCGAGCGTTGCGATCGTGCAATTTGGTATTCGATTCCATAGAGTAATTTTCTATATTGGAACATTGTCGATACAGTCGTTTCTGGAGGCGAGGGTACAGGGGCAGTGTTTCTGGCCTTACTACTACCGTTATGTTCCGAGGTGCTCATAACGGAGTAGCGACAATCTGCATGGTTAATTTTAAGCCATGGAGAAATGCGTTAGAAGCTTTCAGAACAAAGAGAGAATAGGGTGGGAGGGTGTTTATCTTTGGACGACCTACGCTACTATGCTCTATCCATCACTCCTGTCCTTCGCTCTCTTCCACGACCTTTCCTCCTCACCTCAGATGAGACGACGCAGGATGTCGCTAAAATCGGGATTGAGCGCTGACCAGTTGTGTCGCAAAGTATCAAGGGAACAGGCAGGGTAGCTGCGCCTGGCTCAGATGTCACTATCCGAGAATGCTGTCAGTGTTTCTTTCTGCACGCAATGCTGAGAGAATTGCAAGAAAGAAGTCCGCGATTTCCTCCTTCATTTGCAACCCCTTGAAACTCGGGGACCGCTATACGTTACTTGTATATATGACGCACGTGCAAACGACAAACCAGAGAAAACAGCGAATCCCTCAGCAACTCATACGGTGAACGAACACAAAACCGCTTCTTCCGCCTATCCGATGAACCTTAGTTACATCTATATCAACGCACGGTACCACCCAGTACAATGCGAAAACAACGCGAATGGCTCAACTCGCTAATAGTAATACAGCAGGACGAGCGAAGCTTCGCATTGATTAAACTTGGCAAAAGCTGGTTGGTTTGGTTTGCGGGCTTTAACGTCCCAAAGCAACTCAGGCTATGAGAGATGCCGTAGTGGAGGACTCCGGAAATTTCGACCACCTGGGGTTCTTTAACGTGCACTGACATCGCATAGCACATGGGCGCCTTGCTTTTCGCCTGCATCGAAAGGCGGCCGCCGAGGCCGGGATTCGATCCCGCGTCCTTGGGAACAGAGCGGCGTAACCACTGCGCCACCCCGGCGGCGGTAAACTTGGCAAAAGCGTAAGTGGAAGATGAACACACAGAAATTCGAGGCTTCGAATTCTCGCATCTCTTTCTCTCTCTCTCTCTCTCTTTTTTTTTTTTTTTTTTTTATCAGTTCCAACAAGCCAGGAATTCATCTGGTCCGACGCAGTTACCGCGATTTCTCGAGGGGTGTCGCTGCACGCACTAAGCGCTTCCGTCATTTTTTTTATTCGTCCGCGAGCTCTGTTCTCGAAAGAAGTGACAAGTCCGCGATCTTGAGAGACTTTTGACCTAAACCTTAACCCGGCATTCCCGTTGTGGAAAGTCTCCAGCTACTGTGTGCCCTCCCTTTTTGCCGTCGCTTACGCTTTCTCATGACAAGCAATCATAGCCCGCATTCAGAAAAGCAACTGCACACGAACGCGATTTGCGAGCCCCGCCGGTGTGGTGCAGTGGTAAGACGCCCGACTACTGTCCGGAATACCCGGGTTCGAACCCGACCTCGGCGGCTGCGTTTCGATGGAGGCGAAACGAAGAGGCGTCCGTGTGCTGTGCGACGTCAGCGCACGTTGAAGATCCCCAGGTGGTCGAAATTACTCCGTAGCACCTCCACTACGGCTCCCCTTTCTCCCTTTCCACCTTAACTCCCACCTTCCTCCCCACCCTTACGGCGCGGTTCAGGTGTCCACAGACACAAGTGTGACAGATTAAAAAAAATCCACGCGCCCCTGCAGCTGGCTACCACGACTGGGCTGCAGCGCGGTCGTGCAATAGAGGCTAGCTTGTTGTGGAAGTTGGTAACTTTGTGACGTCGACCTAGCTGACGTTATACCTAGACAGGCACCTTTTCACCCCAAAATGCCTATTTCCGAAAAACTTTGTTTATATTTTTATTTACAAAATACTGCAGCCCGAGGGCCAGACGGGCTTCACTGAAACACCTGGCGTATACGCGGAGGTCGAAACAAGCGGGGAAAAAAGCTCGCACGCGGCGCAGTTGACGGGAAACAAAGACGTGTGCCCGCGCATGTCGCCAAGAATGGCTAGTGTACACTAGAGTTATAACGGGATTTAAAGGCGGAACCGCGGAAACCACCGCGGCCGGGCTGTCTTGCCGACGAGGCGAAGACCCGCACGCGCTACACGACCTCGTCCTGAGGCCTGGCCATCGACAACGAGATTAGACGAGGGAAAAAACTGCCCGCACAAAGCCTTCAAGAACGCGACCTTATTTACAGAACAAGGAAGAAGCGAAAGGTGCGCTAAGTTACGCATCGATTATGAGACTATAATGCACGCACCCCCCACAAGAAATTCCGAGCGCAAAAATTGCTGGGCTTGACAATTGACCAGTCAGGATCAACGAATGCTTGGCCTTTTCAGAGGCAAAAGGGCGAGCTATTCAGACACTGGGTTTAACTAAATGGTTTGCTTCCAAGATGGGTGGCTGGCTCGTCTGCTCCACGTAAATTGGTAAGGGCTGCACTGCAGCGACATCTCCTCCTCGCCACGCTGGGAAAGCCACTGTACAGGTAGCATGCACAGAAGCCCTTCGGGAGCCCAACAAGGAACAATATACCGCCCACGTATATCGTCTACTACTAAGTCACTACTCTGAAGTGCGGTGGTGGCTGACCGAAGGCGCGTCCAGGGACCATCCCCGTGCACGAGCTCGTACGCTGCCATGCGCCTTCCAATGGACCTCGGCCACATTCACCGAACAAAGTGCATCAACATCCCACAGTCGAAGAAGGCAGTCGCCCCAATGACCGATTCCACGTGGCCCGGCAAAGTGGAGCTTCCTCGAGCGCTGCCGCTCCGTAGCCCTTCACGACGGCTCCTCTTTCTCTCTCCACTTTAACTCCTATCTTCCCCTTTCCGACAAAGACGCCATCTGGCGCGGCCAACAATCAAACTGAGCCCTCACCTCTTAAAGCAGATGAAAATAAATGTTTTTTCATCCATCCCCTTTCCCTTACAGCGCAGTTCGGGTGTCCACAGAACAAGTGTGACAGATACCGCACCTTTCCTTTCCTATGAACCAATTAATACTATTATTGAGCTTCTTCGAGAACTGCGCTCCATGCACTCCGTGATCTCGGTAATTGGTTTCGCGACCGCCTTACAAGCAGTTCCGTTCCACAAACTGTTCTCCGCCACAGCAGACCTGCATGCACAAGATTCTTTCTGTTTGTTTCTGCCCATGTATGCATCTATATCGACTATGTTTGGAACGCCAACACCTTCCGCCTCATCCTCCTGGTGAACGCGCACGTTGCGCCCCAAGCCGCGGCGGCTCAGTGGTTTTGGAACTCGGCTGCTCACCTCGAAAATGCGTGTTCAATCCCCGGTTACGTGTCCATGCGAGCGAAACGCTTAAAAAAATAAAATAAAAAAAATAAAAGTCCGAAGCGCTGTGCGATGCGAATGCACGTCAAAAAAACCCGAGGGGGTCGAAATTTTCCCACAGCCCTCCACTATATGGTGCTTCCAAGAGAAACTCAAAACCGCGTCCGCGTTGTGTGCGATGTCAGCGCGCGTTAAAGACCCCTGTGTCTGTTTCTTTTCGGTCGCACTTCTCTCAAGGCGAGGTTGAGTTGATCACTGAAAAGTGAGGCAGTCATTGCGCGTCTTTGCTTTCCTCGAAAACAATTTTCACGACCCTCTTTTCGCCTGTCCTCTCCTCTCTTCGGTACTCCTCTGATCTCTTCACGCCCTCCTCCCCCGACCTTTTCTCCTCGTCCTCCTACCACAGACGACAAAATTTCTCTACGGAGCCAGGGAGCGGACATTTAACAGTTGTGTTGCAAAATTTCATCATGGTCAAGCGTCGTTTCAAAGGAATCGAACGATGGCCTACCGTAATCCCGTCCGCACAACCAGAAATAAATAAAGACCTTACTAAGGTCAGGGTAAAAGCTCACAACATGGCGTAATTGAAGGGAATAAATAAACGAGGCAAGGAAGCGAAATGGGACGCCTTTTCTTTGTCCCACTGACAGCATCAGCGCAGGGGTGCATCGATCGGCCCCGCCGGTAGCGGCGACTCGATGGGGAAAGGCCGGGTAGCCAGGCTGTCCGGATCAGTGCGCGCACGGGCTGCAGCTGCCCCTACGTCGGCTAAATGGGGCGAGCGCATCCGACCGCTGAAACGGCGCGCAAGAACCTGACGTCACAGAGGACGCACGCCAGTGAAACCACAGAAGACTCGATCTGCACCGTCTGGGTCTTCCGACGAAAATCGCGGTTATTTCTCACTGAGGCCTCCCACAGCCGTGTCCGAAGATTGGTCGAATGAGCAGTGAGCGACCAGCACTTAATTGCGATCGGCGAAGGAGCGCATGGTCACATATCGTGAGATCACAGTTCGTTACCGAAATAAAAGGTTAAAAGATCCACCCCCGCATAAATCCTTCACCAAAGCGGAGCACATTTCCTGCAGGCACTTGCAAACACATACCTTCCCAAACCCTTATATTCCCTAACGTACAACGCGGTATGTCACCCCCGCTGCAATTTTTGTAATCATTCCAAAAAACCAATCTGAATCACACTGCATGCGTGTCCTTGGGGTTTGTAAACTCAAGGTATCCTACTCTATAACCAAAATCAGTGGTAGACAGCGTTGTTCAGCTCGGATATGGGGACAGAACTCCGGACACTAAGCTGGACCCTTGAGGTCGCCAGAGAGCATGTACTTCCCGCTACCTGATGTCGCCGTGAATGCCCATGCAGGACGTCCCAAGATGAACCCTAACCTCTCATTTATCTTTTCTGTATGACAACCTCCACAACCAGCGCAAAGACAATTCCCAGCGCTTGTCAGACGGGACGGAGAAAGCAACGAAGACGTGTTTGTCGATGCCTTCTGTCGCTCCAGCGCAAATAATTACGCCTTTTCACGCCGAAAACCAACCGTCCTAGCTATCGGCATAGCCTCCTTTATAAAGGAGGCTATGCTATCGGTTGTTGGGTCTGCTTACTCTGGGAACAGCCCAGATAGAGGCACGGGGTAACTGAGCTTCAAGATCCCCCCCTCCCCCTCTTTAAGAACTGGAATCGATGTTACAAATATAACTTTCCTCTTCTCCTTCCTATAACAGGAATACATTTTTCGCGTCCTTTTTCACCCGGCTCGATGGCTCCGCGGTAAGGGCGGACTATAATGAGCAGAGGAACCCAGTTCGAACACAGCCGCAGCGGCCGCGCACTGATGGAGGCGAACACACATAAGGCGCCGGTGTCCTGTGCGACTTTAGCGCCCGTTAATAGACCCCTGTAGGCGGTCTAAATTATTCCGACGCCCTTAATTACGGCTTTTTTTTTTCTTTCACTACCAGCTTCCTCCCTTCCCTCAATGACGCGGCTGCCCAATGAAATGTGACATTTTACCAAGTATGTTTCATTAACTCAGGATCGGCAGTCCATTGAAATGTGAGACATTTTACCAGGCACGTTTCATTAGCTCAGAGCCAATTTTCATTTTCACGTTTTGTCCTTTTTCGAGAAAAGCTTCCGATGATGGCATTTGAGCGCTCGGAGGCTCTCGTTAGCCTCAACGTTCGCAAGTTACATTCGCCTCAATTGTTTATTTCCCTTACTTCTGAAGCAATCGAAAGTATCTGCGTTCCGTTTCCGCTTTTTAAACACCATCCGTCATCGTTGCTCAAGAACGGCGGGCTAAACTATAACGAATGGAAGGCAAGACCGCCGGCAGTCGCCAAGTGCGAGCGTACATTGCAGCGAAGCCGTTGCCTTCTCAGAGAAAAAGGGGCTGTCGTACGTGCGTAAACATTTACGTTCCAAGCCTAGATTCATTCGCCGCACAAATGCATGCACGGTCGAGCAGGATAGTTCGGTTGCGCGTGGTTATTCGTGGTTTAGTTGTTTTGCATACTACTCGCCGAGACCTTTTCCACGACATATGACAACATGGTAGCGTGAAGTTCAATGCTTAATCGCAATTGTCTAATTAACGGTAATTAGAAGCTGCGATTAGTGGAATGCAATCATACTCGACATGACCTCCATATATGATTTGGTAGCGTAAGGCTCCATTCTTAAACTAATTAACAGTAATTAGGGCATACAATTAGTAAAAAGCAATTACACTCGATGTAAGCAAACTATAATTATAGCCGCGTCAATACTTCGGTTTTGCAGCCTCACTTGATCGTGACATGAGGACATAATGCAATTTCACAGCTCCGAGCAGAGAGAGGCCATGCTGCCCAGCTTCAACCAGAAGATTCAGCTCCGAGCAGTGTAGCGAACCAAGATGGCCACCGAAGGGCCAAAGGCTCCTGGCCGTCGTGCATGGGCAAGAAACCCACCAAACTCCTTCCCTTAATTTAAGACAGTCATTTCCTCGCTATCTGTACGGACAAAGGAAGGTATGATGCGCGTCCCGCGATTAGTGGTGGCCATGCGTAATTGACCAATCGGGCGAGCTGCATGCAGGCGACAGGCGATGGATGAGTAAGATGTTCGCGCGCACAACAAACATTCAGCGCACACGAGCCTACCAGGCGGAAACAAAACCGCTCGAGTGTCCACCTTTCGTCACCTTATACCGAGGTTTCCCAGCTGACCCCACCATGAGCGTGACGACATCGACAGTACGGTAGAGTTCATCACAATGCTATCGCTCGCGCCTTAAGTGACACGAATGGCCTAGCCTAAGAGCAGTGCTGGGCACTCGCACAAGCCGCGGAACGAGTCCAAAGGCAACGCAGTGGACGACCAGGATGGCATTACTATACGCACCGAGTTTGCACTGTCAAATGGCAAAAGCGACCGATGAAAGAAATGCAGTGCCCTCCATGTTGCATCCAGCTATAGATGTAGACGCCTCATTCAACAAGCAGACCCAACATCACGATCCTATTTCGAAGGCATGCACGCGAAAGATAAGCCGTGGGTGCAAATGGTTCCTATGTACAAACGGCGCCAAAGGCTTGTAGGGAATGCGGTTCGCTAAAAAAAAAAAAAAAAAAAAAAGCCATTTCTATGCAACCTTCGGCACATCTATAAAATAACATAGACATGGCGTAATGTTCGCGCATTACTACCATTACACCGCCTGCACTTTTTATTTCAGGTTACATACTATGGCTGAGATGAAATTCCTTTTTCTCGCTACTCGCTTGTCCCACAAATTTTTGACGCCGAGCGTACATTCAATGTAAATCCGTTTCATGTGCCGAAGCGTTTCCGCGTCCTATCCTAGCGACTATTTTCGTTGTCCTCTTGACGTCACGGTTACGGTGCAATCCTCGATCTAAAATCAGAGCCGAAAAACTCCCTCTGAAGGGAGTTTTCACGCGAGTTTTTCCGCGGTGGTACCCCTTGGAGTCAATGATGTTTTGTGCGGGCCAAGCAGGAAGAAGCGGCGCTGTCCGCAGCGAATACAAGGCAGGCACCTAGGCCGGAAGTCATGCTCAGTTGAGAATCAATCCGTGTTTGCCGCGTGATTCGATTTCTCTAGGTGAACGTGAAATGTACAGAGCTCATTCCGCGATCGGTCGCGCAGGCGAGCTAGCAAGCCCGATTAAGCCGTTTGCAAGCACGTGCAAAAAGCCCTCTTGCAACGCCCCAAAAGCACGTGTGTGCTACGCTACACATGACAATACCGGCAGATACAAATGTCCGCTTTCTAAACCGCGGCGGTAAACCATTACTACTACAGCGGCGCACAAGAAAGGGCACCACAGGCGACTTAGTGGAAATGTAATGAACAGCTATCACGCCGAGCTAATTAACTCCCCCCTAACATGCAACACCACTTCACTGATTAGCCAGCCCACGCTCACCAGGCTCACGGTGCGGCGCATGGCGACCCGGCGCAGCGTCTCCGACTCCCCGACCGGCATCGCGAGCGACGGCGGCTCAATCTACGAGGCGGCGGTGCTACGAGAGCGCACGCATCCACTGAGAAGGCTCTCCCGCTATCCTGGCCAGAGCGTCGTCGCCCCGGGAGACCGTGGCGCTCGCGCGATCTATAGCCCCAACCGCCCGGCGCGCCGCCACCGGCGGGAAGGAAGGGATCAGACATCCCACCGTCCCAATTTGCTTCGGCAGTCAAGGGGAGAGCCGTTCGCCTCCCGCCGCAGCCCCCGATAATTTGAAAGTCAATCGTGACGCCGAAAACAAAATTAAAAAAAAAAAAAGGCAAAGACGAGTGGTATGCACCTTTTCCCGTATCACGTGGCGTCCACTCTTCGCTCGCGGTGGTGGTGGAAACTTTTATTGGTTAATTGGAGAGTCAAGACTACGTTACATTCGAAACGGTCCGGGCCCATCATGGAAACTCACTCACCTTTAGCGGCAACTTTGCTACTCGCGCGCTTCACCTCACACATACTCGTTAACATATAACGTACAGTCTTAGGCTACCAAATTATGTGGAGGTCCGTCCGACACTGATGTAGAGCGACCAGGCCGTACGAACGTGCTTGTGCGGCCTAGCGGTAGCGCAACTGGTTCCGTACCTCTGGCTCGGATTCCTGTCTCAAACATCTGCCAGTTTTCAACTCAAACTCGGACATGTCACGTGGTCTCGTGACGTCACACAACCAACCGGTCAGTCAGTTCCCGGCCATGCCATAAAGGCATACGCCAGATTTCTTGAACGGTGCTTTTAAAGGAAAAACAGGCATCTAATTTTAGAGTTCGTGTTTTATCCTTCGTAATGGTACGCAAGACATTACTGTTCGCGGATCACCACGTGATACTCGCTAACGACCGCTGAATAATTTATAATCGAATTCTGTTCTCACCTGTTTAGGTTTCGATTTCACAGGCCCGAGCGATGGCTGTGATGTCTAGGTCACGTGAGGGAGGAAAAAAGGAGTGAGTTTTACACCGCTGTTATTTTTTTAATGCCGCGCGTGACCTAGACTTGATTGTGAAGAAAATTCAACTATAAATTTCTGCGGTCGCAGGCAAAAACCTCGCGGTTGATCCATATACGTGAATGTCTTACGCATCATTAACAAGAAAAAAACTGCTTTCCAGTTTTGGTGTCTATATATACTCCTTTAACGCTACCGCCTTGGTTTACTCCTTCAGCGAGAGCGATGAGGCGCGAGACTTTAGCGTCAGCAGATCCGCGACACACTTTTGGGCTCGTCAGCTCAACGTGGGCCGCACACGTAAAGCGAGAACTGCGCAAACAGCGAGCGGTCGGCACTCACGCACGACGCTCTCGCAAGCGCTAGCAAACAGAACAGTCACGAATCCTGTCGAGTTTTAGTAAAGGCAGGGCAGCTGCGGACACAGTGCGGCCAAATGGACACTGGGCATCGGATAACGTCACTTCGTTTTATATAACGGGGGTGTTCAGGAGCAGCAGTGCTGAGACGCGCCCGAAAAAAAAAAAAAAAAAAAAAAAAAAGTTTAGATTATACGGCGTTCACCGACGTCCCCGAGAATCCCCGTACATGTCGCACCAAGTAAGTGCGTCTCCCCTCACAGCACACGGGACCAAATGAAGTTTCGCTCAGTTTCATACGAGCGTCTGGTTCTCTCCAAACTGCGTCCGTGTGAAACCGACTTTTTTTTGTTGTTGTTGAAAACTAGACACCGTCTTGTTCAGAAAGAGGAGAAATGCGTCCGGAAAAAAAAATTGAGAAACTGGTTGCCATTTTTTAAACGAGAATGGAACTTGGATAAGCCACTAAATTATGGGCGGGGCGGATTGACTAGCGACGCTCCTCGTGAACTCCGAGAACAGCGCCTGGTCCAGTGATTTCCTAGCTGGCTACGATCGGCATAACGCTTTCACGGGCAGTATCATCGCCACCGAAATATGAAATCAGCGCGGCGAAATATATTTGGGGCACGAAGATGGGACACCTTCGCTCGATTTCCACGCAACCCAGACGGCCAGCGCAACGCCATCAAGAGCAGCAAATTGGAAAGCCCAACAAGCCAGGCACAAAGAGCTTGACGCCGTAGAGAAACGCCGCACCTGGGGTTCTCAGACGCACACCGACACTGATTTGCCTCGAACAAAATGCGGGCACAGCGACTGGAATCGAACCCACGATCGAGCCCGCGAACGATCGAAAGCCCAACCACTTGATCAGCGGGGCACAGATGGGTAAAGAAACAGAGCGACATTGCAACTCTGCAAGATACGGAATCCATCTTGACGAAACCAAAATGTGAAGGCCGGTAGAGCGCCGTCCGCGCAGACGCCGGCTGGAAAGCGGAACTTCTGCGTCCTTCCAGGGCGGAAGCTATCGAGCTGCGGGTTCCGATAGCCAGAGAGCTCTGAAATCGCTGCGCGTACGTGTCGACTTCCGGTCTCGCCAGCTTTTACCCTTTTACCACCACGTGAGCCAATTTTCCGTCCCAAGGACGCAACTTGCAAGCGATTTGCAAGGGACAGTAGCAAGACAGTAGGGCAGAGTTTCGACCTCCCGGATTCGCTTGACGTGAGCCCAAAATCTCCATACACTACACGAAAGTATTTTGTTTTTCTGGTTTTCTTTTTTTCCCATTGCAGTGCGCTTTTCCATCGAAAAGCGGCCACCGCGGCAGAAGCAACGAAATCCCGAGAACTCGACGTGCTGCATTTGCCCCGCCGAATCGTAAATTAAAGGACTTCGGCTGCGCGCGGCGAGTGACCACGCGGCGCGACCTTTCAGCTCTAAAGAATGCAAATTACACGGGCGCAGCAGCGACGTCAAAAAGTGGAAAGGAAGGAAAAAAAAAAAGAATGCGCTGCCTCCACCACCCCCTGTCTTTTTATGTCCGCCCCTGAGCGTGTCGTCCCCCATCGACGTGCGGCCCGATCAATGGTGCTCCCGCCACGGGAAGCAGCAGCCCCGCAGCCGACAGCCGGCGGCGGGAGCGGCCCTTGCGCAACCCCGAACGCACACACGCGCCTCCCCCGCTTCCTCCACAGCCGGAATCCCGCGTTCGCCTACCGTGTTAGCGCCAACTTGGGCTCCGTTCGATTCGTGGCACCACCGCCTTGCCCATCGACGACTGCCGGAAATTACGAGGGAAAGAAAGTGGAGTGCTCGATTATGGCGAGCTTAGACTTACGCTTTCGCTTTTCCATCTTGAGAGGGGTTGGCAGCCGGGAAAACAAAATAAAGCGACGGGTTGAATGCGCGCGAATGTGGTACACGCGCAGGGTCTTCTCCCCGGACGAAGGCTGGCACTGGCTGTGCCGCAAAGGTTTCCGCGCGACTCGTTCGCCCACCGCCACACTACGAGCCTCAGAAGACTCGTTGCCTAAACCAAACCAAGCACGTACGCCTGACATATATGCCGCCGATGACGGGGGTGTACGACATGGCCTTTTCTTCTTACCCTCGTACAAAAGCAGCTGCGGCCATAAATATCCCAACAAGAGCTAATGCCACTCTCAAATATAGCTACTACTGAACTCAATGTACCTACATGGAGATAAGAGCTTTTTGTTTTGTTTCAATCCTGAAGCTTCAAAAATAAATAAGCACATCATTGCATATGAAGATACACTGACTGGTCACTACAGCCGCAACAGAGATCACTTGGAGGCCCCTAATGCATACACCCAATACACCATACGTATATTCGAAGCCAAGCTGATCATTTTTTCAATAACGCAGTTCATAACACATGACAACAGCCATTGAAACTAGAAATATGGCATATGGGTGCTGCCCTTACAAAACTCAATCAGAAGACAACAGTGTCGCTGTTACTCCTAGCCACAGTCGCCGGTCAGCTCATATAGCAGAAATTCCATGGGTCATGAAGCTTCTTACCTCCACGCAGCCTGGCAGCCTGTGCGTTGTGTATGACCCATGCTTGAAAGTCCACTAGCATTTTTGCTAATAAATGTCTGCGTTTTGTAGTTACTGTCATCCGAGTCTTCTAGTTTTTTGGCTTCTTTTTCCTGGCTTTCAAATTTCAGGTATTGACTTAGATTGGAATAAATATGGCGCCCTCTAAAAAACAAACCAGTCGCACCAAAGGGCAGTGTATGATTCTTTGGCGCAGTGTGGCCCAACCGCCAGGGTAGAGGAGTTGGGGAGTAAATATATTCCCACCACAGATGGTGATCCACGTCTCCACCACTGTCTTCCTAGCTTGCAAGAGCGCGTCACAGAAATCAAATGATGAGCTGCAAGTACTCTACAAGGTGGACACAATCCTGAAGAAGAAATGTGTCGATTTGCAACAGAGCCAGGGTTCGCCTGATCAACACTCTGCACCACTGTTAAGTGGCAGGACATTGCCACTCCTGTGTGAACATGAAGCAGGCAAAAATGGCTATGCACTTCAAGCCACAAGAAGTCCTGCTGACATAGTCTCAAGAAGCCGCAGAAGTCAGCAATCAACAAGGACAACTAGTTGCTGGAAAAAAACAAAAAAAAGACAGAAGTCCACAGCATTGAGCCTTCTCTTCGACAAAAAGAAAAAACTTTCAACTTCACGAAAGAGAGCTGCACCGATTTTAAAGATGGAAACTGACCTGTCTATGCAGCCTTTGTGGTGAACAAGAAAGTGGATGAGACAGATGTCGGCGATTCACTGAATACACTGATGATGCTGATTCCAGGGTACAGAAATGTGACACATTGAATACCAACGAAGCAGGCCTCTTTTTCAACTTACAACCAAAAAGAAGATTGTGCACGAAATGACAGGTCTGACAGGGCAGCCACAAAAGCAAGGAAAAAGTTGCTGAGCTTTTTTGCTGCAATGCTGGTGGCTTGGAAAATAATGCAGTTCCCGTCATCGTCAAACCTAAGCTTCAACCGGAAATAAGAAAGAGGGAAATGAGGACTCAACAACTGAAGGCCGTGACAGCCAATAATCGGCTTAAGACTTTGTTCCCACAAATGATAATGTTGCAACCTGAAGATAAAGAGACCGGTGAGGACTTAGTCAAAGCAACAAAGGTACTTGGAGCCCGACAGTGATGGCAAAGAAGAGAGGTCTAAAGCACAACGCTTGCAGGCTGCGTTCAGCCCACACAGCTATGTGGTGCGGCCCACCAGTTTCAAAATGTTCAGCCTTTGTTCCAAAAGTATGCATCAGTTTCACGAGTTGGCTTAACCTGCAAACTCATTTTCCAAGTAAAATAAACTGAAACGCCTCATCCCCATCGTACACATTCTTTGCGGAAATAAAAAAGAGCCATTGACCCCTTAATAAGCTGCGAAGCCACTGCATGCTTTCATGCATTTCAGACAGGCTTATAAGTGACACTAAGGGCAGAAATGGGCCAAACAAGCATCACAGACTTTTTCGGGCATAAGTACAGTTGGTCTCAACAAATTTTGGCGTGCACGTTGGTTTGCTTTCAATTACAACAAAATCTTGTTAATTCAGAAATTCGGATAATTCAAAATAGAAGCGCAGTCTAGGCCAACGTCCATGTAAGTCCGAGACGTCAATGCAACAATGGGAGGCCTCACTCTGGTTAATTTAAACAGGGGATCGCGCCGAGGTGAGACCCGCGCAGCTCGTGATCACCAAAGCAGATCTTCCCGAACCTCCACTGCATGAAACAGTGGTGCCCAAGCCCTTCAAGAGCGCTATGGCAGCCACGAAAATGATTGGAAGCTCACCATTTATGAAATATAGCATATACCCAGCTGCAGAGTTTCGGTTTCGCTTTCTTTAACTTCACGCCAATTCGCGGCAACGAACGGGCACACATATCGGCCGGTCGCGCCGTTTTGGCAGCTCCCTTGCGTGTCATTGTTGTTTTATTTTTATTTTGGGATAGCGGCATGCTGTTTTAACACCTACGCGTATATATCCCTCGCGCATATCCACATGCTGCTTCCAGTATGCTGCAACAGCGTGCTTATTGTGCGGTTTCACCACACCATGCGCTTCACCACAACACTTTGCAGCGTTAACTGCACCGCGAAGCATCCTCAAAATGCAACGGGGCTGTTTTGTAAAGATTTTACGGTGCTTTTTTAGGCTCATTTGATGACTCAAACTTTCAGTTATTGTGAAGATTTTTTTTAAAATTCTTTTGAAGAGCAAATTAACAAGAGTTTACTGTACACAAATTCAGGATGATATGAATATTTTACAAGCTGTGAAGGCATTCATATATTATAGATTCTTTTGTATAAATGAGTTTTGCATGGTGTGCAGCGAGGAAGACAGAACGAACTCTTCTTAGGCAGACAAGTGTTTTGAGCACAGGAGTAGTCTCAAGACTATTTGACCCCATACGAGGCGAAGCTGGTTCGACATTGCTGCTGCTGTCTGCCGCCACGTAGCCAGTAATAATTTTTGACGAATGTTATATGCCACCGGTAAAAAAAAAGGAAGAAGAAGGCGGCCGAGGAAAAAAAAAAAAAAACAGGAGAGGGTTGCAGTTCTCAGAAAATTTTGGGATGTGTTCTGACACCGACCACCCCCCATCCCCTTTGCCAACTTCAAGACAGCAAAAAAATAATAAATAAGTCAATTTTTGGAGCATTATTGCATATCTGCTCGTATGCCTCATTCTCTATATTGAACAAAGTTTCACTGCTGAAATCAACCGAGAAGTAAAGCAAAAAAAAAAAGTTATTTTGTGAGGCCAGTGACTGAGTACATAGAGGAAATGCAAAGGCAACCGGCATTTCTCTTCGTTCTAGATTTCTGACTACAGTGATATATCTCAATACGATCCCACTCAATATGTTTTTCAGCACAATAACGTTTTTCTTTCGTTCATTCCCTATGAAGGTATCAACTGCCACTTTGCTTCAATAATGTGTGAACAAATGCGTGAAAAATGTTCATGGTTTCAAAACTAGCTCAAAGAGGCAAGGAAAAAAATCCTAGCCAAAAGGGATAGGGGGATAGCAGCTGCAATAACGGTAGTAAGGCTTGTGGATGATTAGCAATGTTTGACATTATCTACGATCTTTGACAGAGAACCTGCCAATAATTTCCCCACCCTTTGCCTATGAAAATTTATTTAAGCGCTATCTTTTTTTTAGAATGCCTCAGTGTTGCACTGTCCTTGTCTCAGATCATAACGCAAACCTTAGCAGCATGCCAAGATGCAGCCCCCTCTCCATAACATCACTGGCGTCATTAACTTTTGACCAGAGCTGCTGTAGGAGGGAGAGACGGCAGAGCACAAAGTTTTAGACGTTCTTCACCGCTCTGTCCATCACTGGGACGAAGCTCAATGATGAATACTGCGGCGACTCCTTTCTATCAGCTTCAGAAAAGATTGCTTCTGGACACTGAGAAACAAGAAGTCCAGACCAAAGTGAAAGATTACTTCTAAGTTCTGTAATAAAAGTAAATTCTGTGCCAAGTATTCATTCACAATATTTTGGAGCCTATTCTGGCTGACATGTTTTATTTTTGATGCCCTTGAGCATTGATTTAGAGATACCAGTGTAGAGTAAATGATTTTCCTGATTCTTTTATCCATTTTGATTGCATTTCTTTTGTTGCACTCAAAGAACAATACTGCAAGCTAAGACAGTCTTTGTTCTTCAATTTGTGATTTACAAATTTTTTGCATAAGAATGCTTTCAAGGTGTAGACATCGACAAGAACTACACTGCCAAAACTGAAAAATTTTAAATTAGCATTCTGTAAAAAAATAATAATTATGATGTCTTGACCTACAGAAATTCACTGAATATTTAGCCAGCCTTCTGCCACATTTTGCAAACTCTGAAGGCTCTTGACAAGAATAAAGGGAGAAATAAATAGCACGAATTCGCCTGCATCAGCCAGTTGGCGCATGGGACAGTGCAAGATGCAGCTAGCGCGGCAAGATAGTGCAACCATCGCCAACATATTGGTCTCCCGCTGCAACAATGCTGTTGAGTCATGGCAGTAACTGATTTCGTTTGCTCAAACCACAGTTTAGAGCAGCACGATCATGGCATGCAAATGAACTAGTCACATGAATTTTCTTTACTTCACGGGCTTTCTTTAGAGCTCTGAAAGAAAGGTACACTTGAGACTTTCCTTCTCGCAAATAATCAAATCGGGGTTTCTGAAGGTTCTTTGCACATCCGCAAATCTAAGTTATTGACGGTAACCAATATTAAGCAATAAAAATACTAATTAAAACTAATTGATTTGCAAATCAAAAAATGCCTGTGATGCGTAACAAGGCTGGCGGCTGCATACAACCGCTTTCCTTTGCCTGCCTCAAATTTTATTTTATTGATTTATTATTACATATATTATTATATCATTACATTTATTTATCACATATTTTATTTTTATACCGAGTTTGCCAGCTAAATGGATGTCCCAGCTGGGAAATAAACCATATTTACTCTATTCTAAATGCCTTTTTTTTTCATGGTCGCGATGCAAAAAGTGAGGAGGTGGGAAGGGGAAAGGAAGAGTGCACTTAGATTTGAAAAATCTAAGATAAAGCCCCCCTCTTCCTTTTGCGGCGATATCTCGACGAAGTGGGCACAAGAATTATCAATTTATTTGGCATACAACTTCAGAAAAAGTCCCTACAGTTCGTTTAAACTTCCAAGCCACAGGTAGCCCTCTACACACTCGTTCTGACCTCCGTTATGATTCTCAGACCACTGAAACTGAATCAACCAAGCAACGCACGCCCGCGATGGGCGTCAAACCTGTCAAGCACCGCCGATACCAGGCCCACGTGACGGCACTCTGATAGATTTATCGGGGTCGCTTTCGGCCACTTTCCGACATTCTGTGTCGCCATCTGTCACATAGTGTCTGAACACAGCGATACGTGAAGCCGCAGATCAGGCAATGAACACCACGCCACCTCGGGACTCTGACAGCTCCCAATCCACGACGGAGCGAGCAAGCGTGCTTAGCGAACTTGGATACGTGACATTCCTTGCAACAAAAGGGATGCTTAGATTCTTATGCAAACTATTAAAAAAAAAAATTCTTTTTTGAATCTGAGGTGCGTAGCTTTGCGAGAATACAGTACTGAGTGTCACTGAAATTCCTGGGACACACAATATTTTCTAATATGCTCAAGGATATTTGCATATTCACATAAATCCATCAAGACGTTTTTTGCAACGCTGGATGCTGTATCCCCCTTTTATTGTGCTCCAAGGAATGCCAACATTCTCAGGTTCACAACACAGTCGCAGTACTTTGAAAAGTTCAAAAGAATGCTACTAAACACAAGGCTTGCAATCATGTTATAAAGTTGGCTCAGCAAGTCGAACATGCACCATATTCCTTGGTATCTTCCGAGGAACATAACAAAGAGGACAAGGGACAGGACAGCTACAGCAGTTCACACCTTCTGCAGAGATTTTTATCTCAGAGGAGTCCCGGAACCCGCCAAACACACCCCACTACTCACCCTTTGCCGAAAGCTTTCCGAGCGTCCCACAGCCGTAGCAGAGCTCTTGCGAGTAGACCTGCAGTATGCAACCACGTTTTATGCAGCTGTTCACATTACGCTCACTCAGTTTTGTTTGCGCATGAAGGCTGACCCGCTGTGTTTCAATGCAACCTATACTTGCGATACCATTTCTCGACGCGACTGCTAACAAGTTTATCTTAATTGTTAAGAAAAGCACTCTGAACGAGCTATAATACACGATAGTGTGTGTATATGTGGATTTCTGCACACGCGGGAGGGGGGTTAAAAATGTATCAGTTTTTGTGAATGCAAACAAAATTTTCAGGTGGTAGTGTATATTTTAAGTGGCTCAATTCATACGCACCATCAGCTTTCACCCCGAACTATGTACTTCTTAATATTTATCTACAGACTGTTGCGCCTATATTATTAAGTATGTAGCTACACGCAATAACATTCATAACGTGGGGATTGCACTCCTGGAGCGACGCGGAGCTTATGGCAGCTGACATTCATTTTTTCTCGTTAGACACCTACTGTGGGGCATACACCCTCTGTCACTCGCTCTTCTCTTTTGTTCTTCCTGTGTCGGTCTTGTGTCCCCAATGGGCACCTCACGGTGACACACTGGGCTGTTGTTTCGACGTGAGTTCGCGCGCGGGAAGTGGAGGGAAGAGACCACCACTGAGTCGAAAAGCAGCAGGTGCATACGTTTTCCTCTCTGGGTTCCCTGGCTCTGGCCGGGGATTGCAGGCTTTGAACGTGCGCACTTTGTATGCTTCGAGTCCAAGCCCGAAGGGAGTCCGGCGCACATTTTAGCGAGATGCTTCTCACGTCTCCTGGAGACGGCCTAATTTGGCATGGTTCTCCAGCACCATCAGCCAGTGCCAGCGGCGACACGTTATGAGTAGAGCCCACAAATTTAGGCACTAAAGAACCCAAAATAGGCAGGTATTTAGGCTCTAATAAAATATTGAAATAGGCGCTATAAAGCAAAAACCACAAGGTTTTCGAACTTGAAGCTCCTTCGGTTTTCGCCAAGCACAGCTCTGTACTTTGAAAAGCTTCTTTCGATGTCAAGTTAGTGGCGCGAATCTAAAACATGAGAGCTCGGGGGTTCAGGTCTTGATGTGGCCGTATCATTTCCCCATAGAAGGTCTCTGATTTGGGTAATTGTTTCTAGGCCTCTATCTTTTTCTACCAATTGTTACATCTTCGGCGAAGCAGTAGCGTCCTTTCGTTCCAGTCCCTGAAATGTTGCTACAGAAGTCGTGTTTTTGCTCATGCTGCATCCCCCAGATCCAGCCTGCTCGTATGCATGCAAGTAATAGTAGTTACCAAATGTTTCGCTCCTATACATCTAAGGCACTGCAAAGAAGCCACCACGTTTCTCCTCATGAGGTCATGTTTTTGCAGGAACGGGCGCCTCGTATGTTGGCTTTCTTTGATGCTTTGCCGCTTTGCACTTAGTTACTGCAGGAAAGCAACTGTGGTGATGTGAGGAGCATGCGCCACATAAGTAGGACGCTGAAGACGACGAAGAGAAGGAACAAATGCGTGGCGCATTGACAAAGTGCCACGTGGAGAAAAGCAACAAACGCGTGGCGCATCAAGAAAGTGCCGCGTGGAGAAAGCAGCAGGTGGAGACGAGAGCACAGGCAAAGCAAGGAGTCGGGACGAGGACACGCAAAAGAACAGTCAGAAGAAAAAGTCTCTCGGCTGCGTCTGCCTGCTGGCGATTTGAGTGACCAGGCTTGGGCTTCCGCCACAGACGTCAGAGGTTCCAGACCCGGAATGACCCGATCCTGACTCCAGACGCATCTACCTGAGCTCCAAGACTCAGGCGCGGCTGGACTCGGACATTCCCAGCAGCTGTGATGACGGGGTCACCCGGCTGGTGGCCGAACGCAAGCTGGACGCGTCCCTACGAGATGCTGTTCCGGGCATCTGAAGTATGCATACGAGATGCGTAGCTGTCGGATCCAGGCTGCAGCGCAGAGGCCTGCTGCAGAGCGGCCGTTGACCCATCGATTTGGGACGCACCCAGAAAAGCGGACTCCATCGACGTCCAGACGGACCATTCCACCGGGCGCATCACCACTTCGAAGGACACGAACACATGTGCGCCTTTCCTTTTCTTTTGTACATTATTTTCCTGATCGTTGCGCGTTTTTTTTCCTTTTCTTGAGTGTAAGTGTTGTTTTTTCTTCAGTGTTAAATTAGATTTGTTTCATTTTTTCAGGTGCTGCTGCCTCATGTGTTTATTTCTTACCTCTATTCCCAAGAACCTCCTCACAAGTGGGTGAGTGCCGCTGATTACTTTTTCATGACGCGAGCACCCGTTAACACGTCTGGTTGATCGCAAAATGTATTATATGACCACAATTTGTCAAAATTTAGAATGTGGCAACTGGGAAATCGTGTTACCCAGGAGAAAAATAGTGTAACTCAATAGGAGATGTTTTACTTCCCGTGATTTTGAGCGTATGGAACGGGGTATCGTGTGAGCTGGGAACGCATCAATGAGGTTCTAGTGTATGCTGCTGCTTCTATCCATGTTCCCCATCGAGCTCAAAATAGGCTTTGGAGGCAGATGATTGTCAGGTGCTGTGACGTGGAAAACAGCAATTCTTGACAAAGATTTAAGAAACACCTGTTTTGAGATAGATACTAATACGTCCACTTGGGGAAAAGAGTCTGACACCCAAATGTCGTCGTCCCCGATTTCATCTTCGATTTTTGCGAGAGTGTTCACGTATCTCTTATGAAGCGTTGATTCGTCTGGAACATGTTGCTTGGTGGACTTTTCCAGAATGCTCCCAAGATCACTGCTGGTTAGTTTTCACAACGGGATATCTGCCGCCAAAAATACTTGACACAACTCTGAAAAATTAAGATTCTTTTATGTTGAACTACAGCTGAAAGCCTCTGCCAGCAGGAGCTGCGGTGTCCCCTCATTCATTCACTTCAGGTTTGCAATATGCTTGTTGGTAGTGACGTGTTGTGCTACCTACATGGCACTGCTCCTCACTTGATACAGAAGTTCCGCATGCTTTGCAGAAAAGCACGATTCCATCAGTTCAAAAAATCTCCAAACTGCAATACCCACTGCCTGCCATGAGCGCATCTCAATGCCTTTTCTTTCGGCATGTCAATACGAAATGAAAGGGAGAGCGCAGATGAAGCAAAGGTTGTGAGGCCGCCCAACAAGTCTGTGTCGCGTGTTCTGGAAGCGGCAGGCGAAGAAGTAGCCATTCTCTGCAGAGGAGTAGGCGGCCGAGAGTAGACCAAGCGACGAGCGAGCAGTGAGCACGCGAATGTGTGAGTCTTGCGCGTGTTGAGGCGATGGTTCCTGGATGGACGGCACCGTTTTTGGTGTCAAGTTACACTCAAGGAGGTTATATAACCTCTTTCGTTGCACCAGTTACGCTTCGAGAAAAGCACTCGGCGAGACCTGCGCCTGCTGTGCGTGCACCGGTGCGCGCCTTTCACAATTCTTAGCCAGATGCCTCAAAATTGAAAACTGGCACTGAGGACCGAAATGCCAGATTTAGGCATTTATAGGCAACAAGTGCAGGTAGTATTAGGTTGTATTTCCCCCAACATGACAAAAAAGCAGGCAAGTGCAAAAATCCCTCATTTAGGCAAAGTTCCGGACCCTAACACTGATGAGCCATCTATGTGTGATCTGTGAATTCGAGGTGTATACATGTTTACATTTGTCTCGTGTGCAACGGCAGCGCAGCCCTGATTTCAAGTGCTATGGCAGGGCTATGGTTTGTAATGAGGTCCGAGGATCAGTGCAGTGTTTGTAAAAGTTAGCCCACAATGTGTAGCAGTCCACAGAAAAAGACAATGTACAAAACACCACTGCTGGTCTTATTTTTGCTTGGCCAGCACAAAAGTTATGGCAAATCTTCCACATTCTGAATCAAAAAACAACCAAGCTAAGCAGGAAAACAAGGAACAGTGCAGCAGCAGCTCACCCTCGGTCAAGCAGCTCAGCAGCACCACCCATCGTGGACGCCTCACACTCATCACCGGTATCTGGACGACCCCGCTCTGCACCATAGAGGTCATCAATTGTGCCACATTGCATCATTGGGCATCACCGAGAAGCACTAGTCAATGCCATTTTTAATGTCCCTAGGTACGGGACACTAATAATGGCACAGACAAACAGGCATGGAGCACAAACACAAAAAACATACAACGTTTCTAAATATCTCCTAAATTCCCACCGTCTGAACACAATTGATGACGGATATATCAAATTTGAAGGGGATAAAAAATAATTTGATACATTCAACACACAAAGCATAACAGCAGAATAGCTTATCTGTAACCTACACGCAAGATTACGATCCACCCACGCCGACGGTGCAGATTCTGCACGGTTATTCAATTCATATTCAAAAATGTGATTAGAAATTTTTGAATATTCGAAAACTATAGAATACATCGTGTTTCACCATGCTGCTTGACCATGTTAGGGTGCAGTGAAGCAGCCTCAAAATGTGACGGAGCCTTTTTGCAAAGGCGCGAACGGAAACATATGACAAAACCAGGGAAAAAAAAAAAAAGCTGTGTTCTTACTTAGATTTTATCTCAGATGCAGACAACCATCGTGCATGTGTTCACCAGATACAGTTACTATGACGTAAATGGTTTGCGGGAGGTTTTTCACGCCCGTCTGATATATCAAACTTTTGGTTGATTCGGACATTCTTTCTGGTCCCTTGTAGGCCGAATTAACGACAGTTTACTGTATTCAGCAGAAATACGATTGCTACACTAAATTTCATGCAGGGCCTTGCTGTAGAAACACCAGTACAGTCGAACCCGGTTATATCGAACCCGGATATATCGAATTTTGGTTATATCGAACTCACGAAATATCCCCTTGAAAATCCCATGTAAAAGTATAGGAAAGCCGCGTCATATATCGAACTCAATTTCACCGGTCGTTCGATATATCGAACTCCGCACCACGCACTGGAAAGTGCACCTTCCCCAAAGACGATCCATCACCCTTGGCCGTTTGCCGCGTGACGTTTTCAAGCCACGCGCGAAAGGAATGAGAGGGGACAGTTCGGCGACGGCTGGTCTGGGCAGCGCCGCGCCCATTTCCCAAAGGTGCGCGCATCTGCAGTTGCCGTTTCCCTCACGCCAACACATGACTTTTGCAAGCCATGTGCGTGGGTTTGCCCATTCTTTTGCTGAGCTATCTCTCTCCTTCAGCACGCGCTACGCATGCGCCAAGCCAGCTCAGCCCGTTTTCAGACAGAGGTCGGACACGGCGGCACGGCGGCGGACGTGGTTATGGCGCCTGCGGATGTTAAGAAGCGGCAGCTCTCTCTCTCTTTTTTTTTTTTTTTTTTTTTGCGAGAGTCATTCTTTCTTATCGTTGTGCTGTACACGCGGCGTAGCGTAAGATATGGCGGCTGCGGACGTTAAGAAGCGGCAGGGTTTTTTTCTTTCTTTGTTTTTTTTTTTTTTTTTTTGTGGGGATGTTTATTTTATTATTATTTTTTTTAATCATTTATCCTTGCATGTATGAATCAGCGAAAGCACGCGGTCAGCTGCTGCGATCATGACGCCCGCCCCAAGCGCGGCGTGGCTTGTGCAATCAAGCCATCACGGGCACTCTGCCAAGTTCGCTCCCCGCCACCGCAGGAGCGATCAAAAGATAAACGCGCCCTGACGTTATCGCTGCGCAGCATTTTGGCACACTGCCAATGAGCTGTGGATGAGACGACCGAAACGACTGACGCGCGCCATCCACATGCAAGCAAAAGCGCGCCATCCACATGCAAGCGAAAATGCTCGCGATTTCTGCCGCGACACAGAAACCTTGTTTTGAGCTGCCGCAGTGGCTCGAGCGGCGAGAGGGACGCAGTTCCAACAAGTTTGAAAATTTTCGCTCTGTCGCTGCCGCTCATCGCTGAGATCGCTCAGTCGCTTGCACGTGAGCGAGCTGGCCTTAATGCATTTTTTTTTTTTTTTTTCAAATTCTCGGGTGCGAAAGTGGAGGGTGGGTTCATTATGCGAGTGGGTTGATTACGCGACAAATACGGTATCCTTTTTTCGCATCGTAAGTGCCGTCACAAGCCGATTTCTGTATATGGAATTATCGATATATCGAACTATTTCGCGATCCCCTTCGAGTTCGATATATCCGGGTTTGACTGTATATGAAATACTGTATAAAATTTTCTAATTTTCCATCTTTTTTTTTCAGTGAGATGATATATTCCATATTCGAAGGCATTTTTTTCTCCATATTTGTATTCGATTTGTATAGAAAATTTCAATATTTGCACACCCCTATGAGATTCTACCCTGCACCATATTTCCGGGAGAAAAAAAAACCCACCTCAAATAATATGTGCTTTGAGTACAAAAATGAAACCATGCTAGCAATGCCCTATTGCCATCAGCGTTACAAAATGGTGGCTTACATACAAAGGCAGCCAACAGCCACATTTCTGGCGAATCTCTTTCACCTGCAGTCATGGGCATGAGCATTTAAAGATGTGTCATCAGCAAGGCTCCATTTTGTTATTGAAGCATGAAGGTGTGGTGCATGTTGCAATAGAAGGCATCACACTGAGTTTTCCATTTCTTTGTTTTGTGACCACGAACAATGGATGCCTACAACAATACAGGGCATGTTTGGCTTGGTTCACGCCAAAACGACACCGGCTATGAAGGATGCCGTAGGGGAGGGCTGCAGAATAATTTCGACCACCTGAGGTTCTTTAATGTGCACCGACATCGTACAGTACATTGTGCCTTGTTTTTCAGCTCAATTAAAATGCAGCTGCCGTAGCCTTGACTAGCGCAGCCAGCAGGTGTCCAAAGCCATCCAACCCAGGTCGCCTAACATGAACAGCATCTCCATACTTTCACGTCGAACTTTCAAGGTTGCCAGAAGCAATGATTCAATATATCCTAGATCGACTGCATCAAACACCAAAAGGCTGGTGCTCCACGATTTCGACAGCTGCATAAACCAAGCTGGCAGTGTGTACATATGATAGGCTCGATTTCTATCTTATCATTGCATTCATGCAAGACACAGCCTTTTCACATTCCATAGGTGGGGAAATGAAAACTGCCGATGCTCCAGTGCCCATGTATGTCTTGAGAAAAATCTTCAGGCCACGTACAGTGTCCCTATGTGCAAGTCTTTGCGCTCGCTGCCTCACGTCCCCCACCTGCTGCAAACATTAGCTCCAACATTCAGAGCTACAGCATTGCGACAGCTACATTAGCTTGATTCGTACCAAATGTTTGTTAAAACTGGGGTCATTAGGAGTGACTCGACAGTAATCGGAGTTGGAGTTGAGGGTAGGATGTGCCTTGCATAGGGCATGAGACTATGAGACCAAATAAGTGGTTACTAAGGAAATCGAAACTGCAGTCATGATTGGCAAACATTTGGACGATGTCAATTTTTGCAAAATCACGATGTTTCCAAGTACAGGGTGGCTGCAGCTCGCCCGGTAAAGGCCTTAATGGAGGCCAGTGATGACGGTGACCGTAACAGGTGCAGACATGCTTACCCGAAGAGTCCAGGGGCAGGGCGGCGTCGAGGGAGCCGCTCCAGTCGTCCACTGAATGCTGGGTGCCGCGGCGGGTGTTTGGCCGGCGGGCTTTGGTCTTGATGCCCTCTATGAGGCCCACGCCAGACATGCGATGGTTCTTCTTGCCCTTTTCTTTTTTGTGCCGCATCAGTGACCCAATGCATTGCTCCTCCACCACCCGTACGCACGTCTTGTGGATGTTCATTTCACAGTCTGCAAAAGAAAGCACGGCAAAGCTGAAACTATGCTGCTGGGCTATATTTCAGCAATCTGGGCCTTCCAGTCATCATTGTGCCTACCAGAGCGCACAAGCCTGAGGTACATACGCACCTCAGTTCCATGCAATTCAGGTTCGGGGTAGTACATCTGCTCGATCGCAAACTTTGCGGCTCATTTCTCGATGTGGCCCTCATTCAGGCCTAACTGGTGCGAGCCTACCCATGTCTGAATTAACGAGCATGTGACGCCAAAGACTTACTCGAACGTCGGCTGAGACTGCACTCCTAGTTCAAACTATTCAACTTTCTGAATGGGATTTAAATTAACAAGATTTTATTGTCTCTCCGCATCTACAGGTGCATAATAAGATTGATTTACCGATCGTGAACTAGTCCGTATTTGCATGCGACTTGGCAGATGCTGATTAGTGATATTCTTGAGTGAAAAACGTGCGGGTGTTAAACACGCAGTTCCATGGAGGTGATGCAAATGGGGAGAAAAAAAAAGCAGTCCTCACTGGAGCACTGGTAGCCCTGGTCGCCGACACCCCAGATGATGTGCTGGCAGTGGTTGCAGTAGGTGACACAATGATACTGCTGCGACTGGAAGTGGTGGCCCCGCGTGTGGATGGTCTGGAACGCGAACTGCGATACAACAAGAGACGCGTCGCATAAGCTCAGGTATCCCTGTCCACAACATCAACAGCACGGTGTCGCTACCCTGGCCCGTATTCTGAGTCTGAGCTGTTTTCAGAAGCGTCGTTTTCCCCCTCCCCTCGAGCCGCCCGACTGGTGGAAACGTCAGAACCAGATGTCCGTTTGGTTGCTTCCGGTTCCGGCATTTCCACCAATCGGATGAGGGCAAAAAATGGTGAAAAACGACACTTGTGAAAATGACGCGTAACTCAGAATGAACCGTTTAAAGAACTCTGGAAGTCAACTTCTCTGCATAGCGAAAACCCCTTCACCATGGTGTCCAAACCTGTTTTGGGGCCAGCAGAAGGTGGGTACAGCGCAGTCCACTTATAACGATACCAGATATAACGATATACCCCTTATAACGATAAATTCTTGGGATTTATCAATTTTCCCATTGCCCCAATGTAAAAATAAACCAGATATAACAATCGATTATAGACGGCACATCGGATACAGCGATAGCTTTTTCGCCGCCCAGCAGATATTTACCACGAAAATTTGTTTGAATGTTTAATAAAAAATAAATTACTAAGGAGAGAATGATGTGAAAACTCTACGTATGCGCCGAAAAACGGACTGTCATGGAGAAATCTGCGAGCGCCATTGCATGCAGTTAAGAACTGAGCCCTATCATCATCGCAGTCGCTACCTGTAGCCACGCAGAGGGTGCTGCCATACTGTCATCGCCGATTGCGTGTCCATGGAAGATGGCGCCGACCACATTTACGGCACGATAGCCCTTGACATGGAACAGCAGAATTATCAGGATTTCTGGCAGGATTTCAATTAGAAGTCTCGTGAAAAAACACATGCATTCGCATTATACGATTTTAACAACCATCAAGGCTGGATATGTCCTGCAGCTCATCCAGTCTCTAATCGGTTTCGTGCACACAAAAAGTACTGCCGCCAGCGTACGTGCTATTGGAAGCGAGGCTAACAGCGATTGTCAACCTTCAGCTGCTGCTCAAGCGACCATGAATTCAGACTTTTTTAAGCACGTCCAAGTTATTTTATGGCTATTGATGCATCCTGTAATAAAGTGGTTAGTACTCTTTACAATAATTAGCGTCGTTAACTCGATTTGCTCATCGCTGGTAAGTAGGCAAGCCTACATGCATGGGAAAATATGTGGGTGTGTGCTTTTTTTTTTTTTTGTTTCGGCGGTCCAGATATAACGATAATAAGGTATAACTATCGAATTTTCTGGTTTTCTCAATATTGTTATAAGTGGACTGCACTGTACAGCGCTGGAGATATCTATTATGATAACAATACGGCGGCCATTCTCTGCACTCCCCTGCCAAGCCATTGATCCCCAGGAGCCATTCACCCTACATGCACTGACACTGCAAAGGGATGCTGCTCGTCAGCATAGCCCACAACAGAAGGCGTAAAATTGAAGTATTGAGCGCTGCACCCAACTTCTGTCCCTACGACGGGCCGTGCCACCAAAGTGCATAGCAAGGGGTTCTTGCTATGCAAGAAAGCTGACTCCCAGAGTTTTGCAAACGGTCTTATAGACCCACATCAGAAAAAAAAAAGTGCAGAATCCACATATTTAAATTCCAGTCATCAATCACTCTACGCTCTTCCTCCAAGGGCTAAGCATGCATGAAAACATATTTTCTTGATAAACTAGCCTGAAATGCATAGCTAGGACACGGCCTTAGATCTGAGGGGTTTTATTTGAGCAGTAATGCTCTCCTTTAAGATTGTCAGGCCAAAGGATAATTAATTATAATGGTATTCAAAAAATGGGCATCTATATTTAGCAAGCAGAACCTCCCAAGTACACCAAAGTGCAAATGCAGCCAGCGACCCTACCTTCTTGTTTCGAGGAAAAAACTTGATCCGTGACTTTTCGCGTGCCACAAAGGTGGGGAAGCGTTCCATAAGAGCCACAGCATTGGGTGTCTTGACACCAAAGCTTTTCAGCACAGTCGCCAGGGCAGACGCCAGCGCCGACTTGTAGTCTGTCAAATTCTCCGGGTCCTCTTTCCTACATCAGATAACCAACCCTACTATCAGCACCTCTCACCACACTGAGCGAGTGTCCCATAAGGGCAAACATGAGGTTATTGCGGCACAGATGACAAGCCGTGAAGCTTAATACGGAAGGAATTGCTGCGAAAATATTTGCGAGCTTTTGTCCCTTTTTTTTTTTTAATGTTGCTGGTCTGGCAGCTCGAAACTGTGAAAACTATAATTAAATTAAATACTGAACATTCTGACTAAGCCAATGGTGACAGGAAGACACATCACAGCGAGTTTTACCTTCATTGCATCACGTAGTTGGGATACAGTGTGGTAGAGCTTGTTAACCCATTGGCATCCAAGGCCGGCAAACTGCCGGCTGCTTGAGTGGCTTGGAGGAATGGCCGTTTTTAAATCTAAAGCTTCACTAACGGAACCTTGGGCCAAAGTCAGTAATAGCTCACGTTTGACCTTCAATGAGTCACGAGGACACTCGCCGCGGAGGTTCCGCCGGCAGCACGTGCGCTCTCTTTGCCACCGCAGCTGCAGCCGCCACACGTGCGCTCTCCTGCTGTCGGACTGCATGACTCATCGCACACGCTTGGCCATGGTTTATCGACAATTTTTCATAGATCGCTGCAAAATTTAAAGTACACACTTTTTTTGCCTCATATGTTTTCCACTAGAGGGACATAGTTGTTATAATGTCAGATTCTTTTTTTTTTTTTTTTTCAAATGGCAAAAAAAGGTTGCATCTTGTGCAAACCATGGCAGCGTAGAGAGATTGTGGTTTGATGGCAGAGCAAATTCTTAAAACTAGCGTTCAACAGCAATGCCGAGAGTGATGTCTGCAGTGATAAGATTGCAAATTTTGATAATGAGCAACTGTAAAATGTGGACAAAAGCAATGGTAACTATAGGTCCTCCTCTTTACACATCATACGCTTGTATGTTTCGAGACATTTTATATTCCCTAGTATTTTTAAGTGTTTTGATGAAGTAGGCAACTACTTCATCAACTTACAATAACTTATGGCGGTTGTTACACAGTGCAGAATTGCGGTCAATAGTGGAAAAACTGCGGCGTGGAAGCCAAGGGGTTAGCACTCTATTAAAACATCACCAGTGTCGCCGTCAACTAGCCAATCCTCCCCAGTAACATCATCACCCAAACTACCATTTACTCTTATGCTCACAGCAAACTTTTCACGTGTTTGCCAATTCTGAGCTCCTCATATTCAAGGTGAAAGCATCCCGAAAGTTACTAAGCTGATTTTGATATTTGTAAAAAAATATACAAACACAGGAGCAGAAACACAGATGGGCAGCACAGTTGGGCGGCATAATAGTATAATTAAGTGCCTTTCTACGTGCAAAAGTGACAGCCACTCTGAAACGCACTGCAGCAAGCAACTATAGATCAATTTCAATCACGCAGATAAGGTTCTTCAAAAAATGCACAACATCTCGGCCCAGGGGCACAATTTTCACAGTTCGTCTACTTTGCGTGCATTTTTGAATTATTATGGGTTTGAAGCTCTCATAAAAGTTTAATTAGAACTGCAGGAATTTTCACGCCGGCCATTTTGCGAACAATTCCACAAGCTAGCAGGAAAAAGTAGATCGCAATGATAAAAAACCTAGAAACATAAAAGACTGGCTTACACAGCTGTACACACTCCAAACTCTTCAGGCAGTTATTAGATGCAATTCTGTGAAAAGGAAATGCCTTCCCATTCAATGACCCCCACCTACAATTTGAAAATAACTAAGGGCTACAAAAGTGCTTCAATTTTCAAAAAAAAAGAAAAAGGAATATGAAGAAAAAGTTTCACTCAAATATTGAATACTATCTGCTCAATGCGGAAAAAAAAATATCAGGAAAAGAATAAAACAAGCACAAGTTCATGCCCTTACCTTTTGTAAAATAATGTACTAAATACAGTCTTTGTAAATGAAATAAAACAAAACTGGACTGACTCAGTACCATAAAAAGAAAAGTATCCAAATAACAGCATGCAACCTGTAATGTGATCATCGTAAATGAACAACAAAACAACATCCATCAATTGACATACAACTGACTACGGAAAACATGATGGATAGCAAAACCTCATCCAGATTCCAAGGAACGAGAAGAAAAATTATTCAAAGGTTGATTTGTAACCCCCTGAGTGTCATTTGACGTGCCCATAAGTAATCTGCTCCGCATTCAAAAAATGCACGCATATCGGAATGCAAAACTAGCTTAGTATAATTCTAGAAGCTTGTATTGTCGTATCTCCGCCGGGTTTGTCGGTTGAAGGTTGTAGACTGCAGAGAAACCACACCAACCACTCCCTTCTGCTCGGGAGAGAGGGGGGGAAGATGTCACTCATCTCTCTAGCTCCGAGCACTTTCCTTGCAAAAGAAGTGGCGGCTCCTCTGTGTGTGAACTATGCTAAGCTTGCACTCAAAAGGGTTAAAGAATGAAAATGAAGATGCTTTGCACCCTAAAAAATGAAAAAGAACATAAAAATTAAAATGAGAAAACAACGAGAACAGCATAACGAGCATGCAGTTTCGGCATGCTGGAGGGAAAATGTAGATATTGAAGAGGAAAATGGACATGAATGCCAGAATAGCGAGAGCACTTAAAGAAAAAAAGACCATCAGCATGCAGCTGAGCTAGGCAGCTGACAAATGCACAGCCGACAATCGCAATCATTGCAGGCAGGCTGGCAGCAAAGCTCAGAAAATGAAACTATATGTGGCCAGGCTACCTTTCGGCCTAGCAACGGGAGCCCTCTACATGCCAAAAATGTGCTGTTACAGTGCATATGCAGTCGCACGGATTTTTAACACAATCATTTGTCCTGCCGATGACATTTGATCGGCAACCCTCACCACTTCAAGCATCCCATGCCAAATTCCACCGGTGGACTTTCCTGCCTACCAAAGGTGACTGAAACCCCACCACGCTTTGAATTCACCTCGCCTCCCTTCACAAATTTTTGGCCCGAGATAACCAAAGTCATATAACTGAACTGGCCTGAAATAACCGAAGTACAAGAAAGTGCCTTACGCCAGCGTCTCCAGTTCGGTGAGCAACAGGGATTCAACGATGCGCAGCTCCACGCTCTTGTCACGCAGCGAATCGTCCAGCGTCACATCGTTTGGCATGTACAACCCAGAGAGCCCTGCAATGCAAAGATAACAGCACACAGCTGAAGCATATGCCTGCTACGTCATCCTGCGCAAGGAAGCAAATTACCACAATAGGAGACACCATGTTGGTGTCTTTCTTATACAGGTTATGAAAGTTTTTCTTAAACAAGCCTACTGCTTCATTGCATCTCTATTTTAGAGCAGAATGTGCTCACTTCGGGTCGCACAATCACCGTTTTCTTAAGCCCAGGCCTTCACGAAACCTGGTAGGTATAATTTGACATTCAACTCGGTTAATGATTTGCCCACAATGCTTTTCTACTTCAGTAGCAAACGAAGGCCCGTTTAAAAGCCAAGCTTCTTATTAAACATACAAGCTTTTCCTAACGTAACAGAAAAGCCCTGGTGCACGAACTACTGACAAATAAAAAGGGGCGTAAAGGAGCATTATATATTTTTACGACCCAGTACGTTTATAAATGAGGCACGATATCATTTCAATATACGCAGCAGGACTGACCAATGGTGCGGGTGTTGCGGAAGTCGACGAGCAGGCGCTTCAGCTGCTCCATGGCCTTCTCCCGTGCCTTGAGGAAAACATCCTTCAGCTCCTCCTCCTCTTGCCCCTGCTCCTGGCTACTCTGCAGCACCTTGTCTGCGAGGGGAGCCATGCTTCAGCTTGGTTCACTTCAGCTCTGCCGCTCAACCATTAGTAGCCAGCACAAGCAATCGCAAAGCTGTTCAGCACATCACCTCAGACCGTTAACAAAAACTGGTGTCCCCTCGTTCTGTCCCGAAAGTTGCTGTGACTACCGGAAGATGAAGCTGCAAATGCAGGGTTCGGGAGTTCATGCATGAGTTAAAAATCTGCTAGCCATAGAAGCAGAACATTGAATGTGACACACGTGACGTGAGCACAGTCTTGCAGGGGACACAGGGCTAGCCATCCTAGACGACACAGAACAATGACACAGCGTGCAACTACGGAAAAGCAGGTATGCTGCTGCTGCTTGCCAGCTTTTCAGCGTGAGCGTGAAGGCGGCTTTGGCGTGTCTCCCCTCGTAGCCCCAGGCAGCTCAACGTACCAATCTCTTTCAGGATGGTCTCATCAATGTTCTCGATGCTCAGGGGCTGCAAAGGAAGAAACATGATAGGGACATCAATGCTACTTCCTTCCCGAGACATCTGAAATACATTATTTCCACTTATTTCCACTGAGGCGTCTCCAGCCAACCAAACAAGTGCTGCTCCTACTTTGCATCCAAGATATTTGTCCTATTTCTACGACACCTTTCCTTCATCACTCTCCTTGCTCTCTCTGATTCTTTTACCATCAAGACAAGAATTATGAAATAAATGCGAATAAACTGCCCAGTGGGTGGAACAAAATACTACCACTTTTTGCCATATGGTTTATGTGACGTATTGAGCACATGCACAGGCTTGTGAAAGGGTCTCGTTGCTCTCGTAACGTAACTTTTATCTTAGACACAAGTGCCATGCTGTGTCCAAGTAAGTAAGTCTGGGTACGTAACATTCCTAGCTTACCCATTCCTAGCTTACCCAGCCTATGCAGCTACAGTTGCAACACTCGAGTCAACTGGAATGCAAGGTCATTCTACTCAACCAACACACCTCCCAGCTTCCTACAGCACAGCATTCTCCCAAAAGATGCACTGACCGACGAATTGCCTCACTGCGTTCTAAACATCATGGCATGCAAAAGGAGATGTGGAACCTATGGAGTTTCACAAAATTACCCAGAGGGCTAATGTGGATTCTGCAGCAGAATCATGACTGTGCTGCTAGGTATAGTCACCAGGGCTGTGATGCTCTCTACCGAGTGCATATCAAATTGTTCTCAAAGTGCAGTTTTTACTTAATTAAGATGCTGAATACCATCAAATATTCAGCATTAGGATTGCAGAAGACCTAGGAAAACACTCCCTTGAGGTTTGCCTTATGAAAATATTAGTGTCACGACTGCCCCCGTGTTTTTGTCCCAGCAGTAGCCAAGCAAAATACGAGACCTCATCTTCCCAGCCTTCCCTCATTAAATGAAGTGCCTTGCCCCCAGTTCTACCCATGGAGGGGTCAGCTAAAACTGAAAACACCAAAAACCACTCATACTTCTGCATTCGCGCACGAGGGAAACTGACGTAATTCTTCGTGTCACGCTTAGAGCACGAGCGAGACGCTGAGCCCAAATTCTGAATTTGCGTAACTTTGAGAAGTGTCGTTTTCGCTGTCACGTGACTGGTGGAACTGCCGGAACTAGACATCACTGCTTACAGCCACGACCGAACTGACATCTGCTTCTGGCATTTCCACCAACCACGAGACAGTGAAAATGACGTCTTAAAATGACGCAGACTCGAAATACGGGTCCAGACTGCGTAACGTCACATCACAGGCTTGACACATAGTGCAATAATGTTGTCGGTTATTTCCTTCAACAATAATTTTAATTTACAATGATAGTTTGCTACTTATACGTAGTTGTGCTGTGACCCCCCCAGGAGGAAGCTACCAAATGCAACAGGCAGCGTAATCGCCTCACCGCACTCTGTACGAGGAAGGTAGAGGTAATCTCGTACGCCCACTTCTTCATTTCCTTGCCAGTGCCGAGCTTGTACAGGTTGGTGATAATCAGGAAGAGCTGCACACAAGCATGCACACAATTCAGGAGCTGAACAACATCATGCAACCAACAGTTTACAACAGGAACATCAGGAACACATAACAAGCTCTAAGGTTTCATTTTCTTTATGTACATTTTTATTTGTATTTTATTGCTGTATTTTAATACTGACGATTATCATCATCATCAAATGTTGCCACACGAGTAGAATCACTAGTATCATAGATGGGTTGTCAGCCGTTAGCGTCGTCGTCAGGCCTAGTTTCTGCGAGGAGTGTGCCGCGTTATTGTTTGCCTGAAGTGCTTTCATTTTCAGCTGCAACGAGATCACTTTGCCCCTCGGACGATGAATTCTGCAGTCGCTGCCAAATAGAAGCAGAAGCAGATTGCGCTGCAGGACAAATTGATAATTCTTCAGGATATTGATGCCGGGAGAAAGAATATCGACGTCAGCAAGGAGCCTGGAGTGGCACCACCATCGACCATCGCGACCATCTTGAAAGATCGTGCAAAAATAAGCGACCTTCACCGAAGGTCTCAGCTTGCTCCAAGCAGGAAACGACTGCGGTTCTGGAATTTCCAAGACGTTGCGACCAAGCAGTCACAAATTGTGCCAGCGTGGCACTCTGCTGCAAGAAAAAGTGCCGCAATTCGCCGCAGTGCTTAAGTCACAGGCTTCCAAGCAAGTACTGGGTGGCTCTACTGTTTCTACCAGTTTTCACCAGAGAAACGGGATTACGTGGCAGACAGCATGCGGAGAAGGAAAAGCAGCGGAACAGAGGGTGCAGCCGAGTGGATGAACGGCCCCTTCCAAGAAGTCGTGTATTCTTACTCCGAGCATGATGTTCTTAACGCAGACGAAACAGCCTGCTTCTACCAACTCCTCCCAAAAAAAAACAATAAATTTTAATGGCAGCACAGGTGGAAACAAATCAAAAGTTCGGATTTCCATGCTGTTAGCCTGCAATGCTACTAGCAGAAACAAACTTCAGCCTCTGGTCATCAGGAAGCATTTAAAGCCCCGCTGCATGAAGAATGTAGTGTCGCTGCAGTGTGATTACCGAGCTAACAGTCGTGCTTGGATGATGCATGATCTGTTCTTTGAGTGGCTTGTCACCATTAATAGCAGAATGGAAGAGGACAGGAAGATCCTGATGATCGTCGACAACTGTTCAGCGCATATTGTCAATGTTCGCTTGACGAATGTGTGACGAATTCTTTCCCCCAAATCCTACTTCATTACTGCAGCCTCTGGATCAGGGGATAATCAAGAGTGTAAAGACCAAATTTCGGAGGTGCCTTGTTCAGCGGCTGGTGATTAACTCTTTCGCTACTACGGGAAAAAGGGCAGTTTTTACTAGGTGGAATAAAATATTTTTTGGAGACTAGACACTAATGCCTTATTTACATTGTTTGGTATCAAAATGTAGCTAAAAGCATGTTCTATTCAATAACATAAACGTTACATATACATATATTTATTAGACAAATTAGTGAAAAAAATGTTGTTGAGTGAGGACATCATTCTTATTGAAAAATGAGCAAAACTTTAAAAATACCAAGCGTAGAAAAATTTGAAGATACACATTCTGTACCTAATTATGTCATAAAAAGATGACACAATTTTCAGAGGGTATTGCCGAAAACTGTTCTTTCAGCAAAAAACAAAAAGTGCCACCAGCTTCGACTCCCTGGTTTCATTTAGGAAAAAACTGCACGCGCTTCACAGCTGCTGGCAAGGAATGATGTCCGTATGACGTTGTGACCTTGAAAACAAATATAGCTGTGAGCACATGCTCCGCCGCTCATAACTATTTACAGTAGAATCTCGGTGATACGAACTCGGCTGATACGAAATTCGGTGTGATACGAATTCATAAAATTCCCCGGCCGAATTTCATTGCGTTCAGTGGGCAAAAATTCGGATGTTCCGAACACTTTTTCTTTTCGCTACGGGTGATACGAACTTCGGTATCACGACCGGTCGAGGCCCACGCACACACTCACAGCGAGAAAAGCGTGCGCAGCACTGCACGGATCACGCACACGCGCGCGAAAGAAGAAAAAAAAAATACAGCGGGAAAAAACCGGCTTGGCAACCCGCGGCAGCAGCGAAGTTGGCAAAGAAGGCGGAGATATCGTCCCCCCCCTCCCCCTCCTCCTCCCGCTCTCTCTCCCCCCCCCCCCCCCTTGCATTTTTTTTTTATCTCGTTGCTTTCTGCTATTGGTGTCGTGCGCATGGCCTTGCGGCCCTCTCCACATTTCTCCGCCGCCCCGCAGCCGCAGGCCACGCTCTTCCGCTTTCCGGAGTCTCCGCTGCAGCGGCAACACGTTGCTTCATTTTCTCGTTTGTTGAGGCTGACAACGCGTTGATAGCGCTTCGTTTTGGGATCATCTCGGCAACGCGAACAGATACATCATACTGCAATGTCACGGAAGAGAAAGGCGCTGAGCTTTAAAGACAAATTGGAAATGTTAAATAAGGTGGACAAAGAGCCCAAGAAAAGGCGCACTGACATGGCCAAGGAGCTAGGCCTGCTGCTGTCAACGATCGTTGGTCAGCGCGACCAAATTATGCAGAATGTGCAGCACTTCGCGATGAATTCTAAAGAAGCCAAAACTGCCCACCATGTGCAGTTGGAAGAGGTTCTTCTAACGTGGTTCGAGAGGTCGGCGTCAACATCGACGAAAAAGTGCTTCGTGAGAAGGCAGCGGACATGGACATCGCACTCACACTTGGAATTGATGACTTTCAGGCCTCCGGTGGATGGATTCACCGGTTCAAGGTGCGTCATAATCTTTCATACAAGACCGTTTGTGGCGAAGGAAAAAAGGTTGACGCCTCCGCCGTGGAAGACTGGATGACAACCACACTGCCGTCTTACATAGCGGGATATGAGGCACGTGATGTTTTTAATGTAGATGAAGCAGGGCTGTTTTATAATCTCCAGCCCGAAAAAAAGTTTGTGCTTTAAAGGCGATGCCTGCCAGGGCGGACAAAAGAGCAAACAGCGCATTACAGTTTTGTTTTGTTGCAACGCCGACGGATCAGAAAAGATGCCACTGACAGTCAAATATCAAAAGCCCCGATGCTTTAAGGCAACCGGTCGATTGCCCGGCGTCTACATGGCGAACAAAAAAGCATGGATGACGTCTTCTTTGTTTATGGAATTCGTCACGTACCTCGACCGCAAGATGTCTTGCCACAACAGAAAAATAGTTTTGCTGCTGGACCAGTGCACCGCCCATCCAAAACAAATGACACTACAGAGTGTTAAGGTGGTGTTCCTACCCCCGAACGCAACAAGTCATTTGCAACCACTGGATGCTGGGATTATAAGGAATGTTAAGCACCATTTTAAAGCTTTGTTGTTGCGCCGCCTCCTCGCGAAGATTGAAAGGAAGGACGCAAAAATCTCCAGATCCCTCTTCTGGACGCTGTGCATTTTCTTGCAATTGCCTGGGATCGCGTCATTCCTACGACCATCACCAATTGTTTCGCGACGTGTGGGGTTTTCAAATCCGCTGTGGCTACTGCCTCGCAAGTGCCAGACCCGATTCCCATCGATGTCTGGAAAAAACTTGACGTCGACTGTTGCGTCGACGATTTCGTCACCGCGGACAACGACCTCGCCACCTGTGGTCTCCGCACGGTTGAAGATATTGCGGAGGAAGCGTCATCACAGCTTGGCATTCCATGCAGTGACGAAGATGACGACGACCAAGGCGTTGATGACCCACCGCCGACGGCAGCAGAAGCGATGCACGCCATCGATGTTCTGCGGCGCGCCGTGACCTCCGAGTCTATGCGGGAGAAGACAGCGGCCCAATTTTTCAGTTTTCAAAACTCTCTGTTATCAAATCTCGCGGACAGAAAGGTGCAGAAGGATATACGCGATTTCTTTCAACGAAAATAAATATTTCGTACCTGTTGGAAGGCTTGAAAACGGATTTTGCTCGTTTTTTGGTGATACGAAATTTCGGGTGATACGAAAATTTTCGTCTCCCTTTGAATTTCGTATCACCGAGATTCTACTGTATTAGTAATCGAAATATACGCCGCACATAGAGCCGACACACCTGCTGGATGTTCCGGCTCGACTTCAACGCATCCTCCTCATGGGTGCTAAATTTGATATCTCCACATCTTCTGGCTCGCCACTGCTATCTGCATCCGCAAAATCAGCTCCTGTAGTGCTCGATTGATGATAAACGTGATCTCTTCTAGAAGCGTCCGCGCGTATGACGACGCCATGCTCGAAGCGCCCGCTCCACAATCCGAAATGGTGCTGGGAGAAGCGCCAAAAAGCAAAAAACCAACAAAACATGTCGGATCACGTCGTTTGTTTTCCACTTTCTAACCTGGATGGCACTAGGTGCCCGCAAACCACTCACGCGCGAGAATTTTAACCGTCGATCAGATTGATCGATTTGAATAGGCGCGGTAGCGAAAGAGTAAACCTGCGCCTGAATCAGCCAACAGCAATAAATGTCAAGCAGGCTGCAGAGATGCTTGTCGGGGTGTGGCGAAACCTCAAGCCCAGCACGGTACGAAACTGCTGGAGGAAGACAGAGTTACTGAAGACGCCAGCCCATCCTGAAGATCTTGAATGCCAAGAAGGTGACAACACAAACGAGTGTTGGGAGGAAGCGCAAGAGAGGCTTGCCGTAGGCCCTTCAGTAGCATTCGAGGACTACGTCCAGTGCGACGCGGCAGACCTGACACGGAAGACATCGTGAGTAGTAATCACGAGCCGGAAGACGACACTGATGAAGACGACGAAGTGGAGGCAGAGATCATAGATCGACCTGACGACTCCATCTCAAACTGTGATGTTTTGAACTCTGATGACTTCAGACGATGCGCAAAAAGCAGGAACTAGCCGTAGAATCAGCTGTTTTAGTGAAGGGTGCCATTTGTATGGTTTGTTTACCTCTGCCAGCGCACCCTCACGGCGATAAAGTTACCCACGAGACCATTCAATTGCAAAATTGTAGCTGCTTCTTGATTTCGTTGATGATGTTGAACTAGAAATACGGCTTCTTGAAAAAATAAAACATTTAATTTATTCACATGCTAAATCTATAAAATAGTTAGCAAACAGCTCCTTGACGCGCAAATAAACCTCTTGCCATGAAAATAAGCGGTCCAGGGTGGCATCCTGGCGATCAATGGTTGATTCCACGTTTCGTCATGCGTTGACGTCTCGCTGAGGCGTCATGGTGTCGTTGTTTTGACTTAACGCTCTAAAACTTTAAAGTGAGTCCCGTAATTCGGCTCCTGGACTACTATGGTTTCACTATAAAACTTTTACGGCTATCTTCATCCAAGAATGCCCCCTAAGCTATTGAGCAAGTTGAGGCAGGTAAATACAACCAACAAATTCCATGGCCCAGGCAAACAGCCAGGTTTTAGACCCTCGCTTCCCCAACCACACTCACCAGACTGGAGGGGTCGCTCTGGTTGGAAAGCAGATAGTGTAGGAACACCGCCAGGTGCGCAGGATGCCGCAGAAGTTTCCAGATGTTGTTGAAAGGCCCGTTGTCACCGAGCTGTGTCTGCGAGAGCATAACAGGCATTGTCAGCATCGCCAGCCCAATGCGAGATGAAGGCCCCTCCCAGTGATGCTTTGTGTATTTGGCCGAGACAACACCCATGAATTTTATGGCGCCTTGCATCTGCCCGTTCCGCCGATAATTCAAAACATCCACGCTATCTCTTCCAGACACCGCCAGCTAACTGCTCAGTGCGACACCCTCTCCTGGTTGCATTAATGCCTTCCTTTCATATTTGGTTGGAAAGCTCGCGTCTATTCTAACCTGTGCTAATTTTTTATCACTTCTCCAGGAATAAAGAGAGATTGATGACATTGCGCTTGGTACGCTGTGCACTCTATGAAATATGGCATCTGATCTGCAGAGCCTAAATGTTTATGCTATAAGTACAGGAAGGCTCAAAGTGTCCTAAACCCCCAGTGTATGATGCAAGTCAAGAGGGCTAAATGTGAAGCAGACCTCTAATTTTCTGCAATGACAAATTTTAAATTCTGCAAGTAAAAAATAAACGGGCAAAATTCAGCGGGAAGCCTTTCGTGCAGCACTAGCTGTAGCATGCTGCCATTTCTTGCCTCACTGCTTAAAGGCCCACTGTCCACCCTCCGGTCGAAAATATTTTCTTCCCCGGTGACTGTGCGACTTCGCCCCTAGAACGCAAGGCCGTAAAATGTTTTTGAAAAGAGTAACTAATAACGCAGTTACAACCACCGCAATCACCCGATATTTTCTTCCCCGGTGACTGTGCGACTTCGCCCCTAGAACGCAAGGCCGTAAAATGTTTTTGAAAAGAGTAACTAATAACGCAGTTACAACCACCGCAATCACCCGATTCTATCATGCCTCTCTCCTTCCGTTCCCTCGCAAAGGTTTTTCACTCTCCTGCCCTAGGTCATCTAGCCTCCGCAATACTAATTCCCCTTCCTCCTCCGCGTTTGGCGGGAGGTGGGGCGTGGCTCTCCGCGAGCGCGAAAAAAAAAACGGTCGAGGGAGCGCGCGCCGCTGGATTCAGTCTGGTCGTGGCGAGGGAAAAGCGCGCAGCGAGCGGTAGAGACCCATCCTTCTCCCGTCAGCCAGCGAGACGGACCAATGGACGTCGTTCGTGGTACGTACGTCATTACTGTGGCCCGTCGGGCCAGCGCAGGAAACGGGGAAGCTCGCTTCCCAAAGGAGAGCATGAGAGAGCTTTGAATAGTATTTTCGATGCACTGCGGCGCGCGTGTCAATGTAGCATTTTGCACAGACTATCTCCGGTACCTGATCGAAACACGGGCTCCTTTGCTTAAAAGGGCCTTTCCTGGACAGTGGCCCTTTAAGTCTTGCACTGCATAGTTATGTACCTGTTAAACCCCCCTTTTTTTTTCCTCCCTTCTCAACACCTCCTGGTTCTTTCCCCACCTTCTTTCCTAAGCTTTTAATCCAAAGTTTAGGAGAATCCCCCAAGGTGGAGTAGAATTTGTAACAAGGGAGTAATTACTCATTGACATCAACCCAAGCACAGTCATATGGCTACAAAGGAAAGCTATATAGCTTTCTAAGAAACTTCCCAGTTACTGCCGCGGAAATCCTGGGCAAGGACCAATTTTTCTTTGACTACGAAATTTCTGACAAATCTGTACAGTTTTCCCTTGTAGCCATATGCATACCTGCCAACCTGAAGATTTCAAAATTCATAAAACCTCCGCGACTGGAGAAGAGGCGGGGGGGGGGGGGGGGGGGGGGGGGGCTGTTTTTTTTTTGTTTTTTTTGTTTTTTTTGTTTTTTTTTTTTTTTTACTTTCAAAGAATTTATCTTTAGCGACACCCTTGCTCACTCACCCACAAACAAAATCCGTGTCCCGTAGAGTAATGAGCAAAAACTCCATTGAGTCACGATTTATTTTTGCAACGCTTTTGCAGTTGCTGACTTCGCCTGCTTCAAAAACTTCTCTGTGTAGGCTTGCTCAAAGCAGGTGCCACTCTGGTGTCCTTTCACCATCAGCAGATAGAGTTTTCTCAGAAACAGATGAGCGAGACTCCGTTCGAGTTTTGTTGACAGAGCTGAATATACTCTCACATTAAGCGTTACTGTGGGGAATGGAGAGTATGCCCAGCATAACCATTGAGATTCTGCGGAATCTGGGCGATCCGTCGACATCTCGAATGCTTCCCAATTGCGACCACTGCATGTCGAACCTTGGCTCATTCAGTATGTCTGCTGGAATCTGGTAGGCTTGTATGTTGGCAAACTCCACTTCCGAATGCATCAATTGTTTCTTCTCTTGTTTTCCCACTCTGCTGGGGCAGAATAGCAGGAAACATCATAATGAAATGAAGTACACTGCTGAATGAAGCAGTTTCTAGAGCCTGCACTTGGGCAACTTCAGCCATCTTCAGGCTGACATCTTCCAGTGGGAACTTGTAGCGAATATAATCACATACTGCAGTGAAGTAGAGACGTACAGCCGAGAAGAACTGCTCTTTCTGATTTGAGGTCAGCGTCTCAACTACAGAGGAGGTTGTCATGCCAATGACGATGTCTTTATCATCTTTTTGATTCTCTACAGCTCCATAGGCAACTTCAGGCAATGAATGGCATCCCTTGAGAACACCTGGCCACACAAATCGAGTCAAGAGATCCTCGAGAAGGCGGTTCAAGAGGCCCCTGAGCACATGAATCTGAGGAGCCTGTGACTGAAGTAAGCAGTTTGTCTTCTCAAAAAGAGGTACAGTCGTGCCTCGTTAATATGGACACTTTGGTTTCCGACCAAAACTGTCCATAAAGCGAGTCATCCATAATAACGAGTCATGAATAATAACAAAAAGGATTTTATTGAGAAAAGAGAATTGTAGTTAACGACTGCTTTTGTACATAACGGTGTGCACTGGACTCAAAATTTCACAGAACACCGGAAATTTTTAGTGCATTATCCTTGTCATTGTTGTCTTCGAAAAATTGTAGTGCAGTCTGAAGCGACTCGCTTACCATGACACCCGTGATGTTGGGCTTTGTGTTGGTCGAACTTTCGAGCACGAACTCCTCACTGGCCGATGAATCAGCGTCTGATTCTCTACTCACCGCCACTTCCTAAATGGCCTCTTCGCTGAGCTAAGTAGTCGCTAAGTAGCTGCTTGAGATTCTCCTGAGGCGAGGAAACAGCTGAGCTGTCGATACTAGTCCCTCGCAGCTTGGATTGACTGAGATGGCTTTTGCCGCTCTTATTCACAGATTTCTTCGCGCCTACATTCAGCTCTGTTCTTTTGAGTTTAACTCCCGCCATGCCAAAAGCCAGACTCAAGTTGAGGGCTACAGGCTCCTGATGCTGTGTACTTTTTTACCTTGTTAACCTTTCTGCCTTTCAGTTCTTCTGATTCTTTTTTTTTTTTTTTTTTGCCTTGTACTGTTTCTGTAAGAAAGCGAGGGAGTCAAGTTGGCAAGCTGCTATGCAGAGGGTTATCGAACATCCCATCTTCTTGGCGCCGTTTTTGTGTTTCCATAAAACAAACACTGCAAGCTGAAGTACAGTTTAGAACGACGGCTAGCCGACTACGAAGAGCTCAGACCTTGTCAAGGCCGCATCGTTGACCCAAAGCGAAGCCGACATACGGACCGCCTAGTGTGCAAAGTTTGGCAGTTCAGCAGCGCAACAGGGACGAAAACCAGGAGCATGAGAGGGAAGCGCGTCCAGGACTGGACGTTTGGTCCCAGCTGCGTGTTCGTACGTCGCCTTTCTTTTGTCACTCTACTTTGTGAGTGTGTCTTAACTCTCACCGAAAAGCGTTAACGGCTTCATGGAACACACATTGCGCTTTGGGAAAGAAAACTTCAGTTCCCACCGCCACTGTAGGCACTTGTCTTTATTCCTGTCATTTCTTTCTTACGCTTTTACCGGCCTCTCTGTTCACGTTCAGCAGAATTTATTGCAACCACATGCTGCTGTTTTCCCGACTGCGGCGGCACTTCCGCTGCACCCAAAAATCTCCTGTTTCCCCCCTTTCGGGGTCTTTCTTACGCTGACCCTCGGTTTGCTATGTACGTTCCTCTCCGCTCTTAAGCTCCCATCCCCCCCTCCCCCCTCCCTTAGAACGGCGACACGCCCGCTTTAGTTCTTTCCAACCCCACAGGACTCGTTCAGGCATCCCGCCGTATCGGCTGTCGCGTAGGTTCGCGGGCGGCGCGCCCTTCTTTAACTTGCGTTCGGACTACTCTGCTTTTTTTCAAGCACTGTCCATATTAACTAGACAAAAATACATGGGCCCAAGTGGGGCGCGTGCATTCTTCTCCTGTCCATTGTCCGGACAGCGAGTTTCCATATTAACGAGGCATAAATACATTGAAAAGGTTTCGTCCCCAGAAAAACTGTCCATAATCCGGGTCGTCCATATTAACGGGGGTCATATTAACGGGGCACGACTGTATAACATTTTGGAGAAAAAGACAGCATGCCCTGCTTAGCTCCGATGACAAAAAAAGAAATAGGCGCTCTTCACGGGTCACGTGGCTAGCTTCTGCAGATGCCTCGCATTGAAGTTTCAGTTTCTTTGCTTGTGGTGCAGAATGAACTCCTTTTCTTTTTAGTGAAGGTCCATCACAGTCAGTGCTTTTTTTTCCAACACCTGCAGCAGCTCCTTTTTGGGCGGCCAAGTTGATGAGGTGGCATGGGCAGCCAACCCCGATCAAAGCTGGTTGGGCCTCCCTCAATACAGTCGAAACACTGTTTTTTTTTGCCAATCATGACATGGGCATTGTCCGAAGACAATGCCAACAGGTTTTCAAGAGGCAAACTTCGGGACTTCATTTCGTCCAGAATCAGATTTCCAATTTTCTGACCCGTCGCTTCCCCTTGGATTGTACCGAGGGCAAAGGAGGCGGCTTTCAACTCTACTGGAAGTATGTCGCAACAATAGGGTAAAGCTGTGTATCCCTATTGTTACTTCCGTCCACAGCATACCTGCTTTTTTAGGGCATCCAGCAAAGAAGTGTCTGCGTTCGCGGCCATTTCACAAACAATTGCCATCATCTTCGTCCGTCCACAGGCGTAGCGTTTGGCTTCCTCGCAAACATTTTCCGGAAAAGTGGTCCAGCGTGATCACTGACAATGAGCGGTATGTTGTGTTCAACTAAAAACGCCGTGAAATGGCATTCTGCACGAATCACATCGAGGTCGCTGTCACTGCGAACAAAACTTGTCAGGCTTGGCTGGCTGTCCGCGGCTCGCACGTATCCTTGGTGCTTTTTCGAAGCGATGTGGATCTTTATGTCGGACTTGCCACCATGTGAAATATTAACATCACAGGCACACGTGATGCAAAATCCGAACTTCTCTCCTTCCTTAGACAGCACGAAGCACGGAAATACTGCCGCGTACAACTTCAAAAATACTTGGAAGTACTGTCGCGGCTTTGAGCCCGCCATTGCACTGCGAAACTGCTACTACTAAAACTTCAGAGTCACACTGAGTCGGACGCGGCCACAGATCACGCAAAAACAGAGGCCAACACCAAAGTTGTCCAAACACGTGAACAAAGGAACAGCCACTAGCCTGGCGGAGGTGGTATCGAGTTTTGGATATGGATTCGCGTTCCCCCGAGTAGACGATAGAAGTCACTACAACGTTTGCAGCTGCTGATGATGATATCACAAATATGTGTTGCCCTCTCTTGGCCGCCAAAGATACCATAATAGTGTTAACATGGCCTCCGAGATTACCCTTCCGCGCGTGTGGTGTTATCTCAGAGGCCATGATGTTAATAGATATCCGCACGTTTTTTTTTGTTTTTTTTTCCGAAAATAAAACATTTTCCGTAAAATTTCCCGCAAGATTCATAAAATAGTAAGACTGGTCAAAATTCGTACATTTTATGGAAAATTCGGAAGAGTTGGCAGGTATGCATATGGCTGCGCTTAGGTCAGTGCCAATGAGTTATCGCTCCCTAATAACAAAGTTGCTTTTTCCTTGCAAACCTAGTTAGTGAGTGAGCGAGTGCTTGTAAGCACATCAAAGAAAAGCAAGAAAAAAAGTGTGCTGTATTTACAGCTTGGCTTTGAACATAATGCGAGTTGCTTTCCGAAGCAGGCTAGTTAAGGAAGAGGAATAAGTGAAGGAATTTACATATTCATGCAAGTGTAGCTGCACTTGTTTCGCCCGAGGCCAGGATTGTGAACCTTCCCATGCAAGCGCATGACTGAGCTGCAGACAGAGCCACAATGCTGAGCAGGGAGCACATATCAAGGCATCGGCAGAACTTATTTTGTTACAGATTCAAACTTTTAAGACAATTTAGACTGCTCTGGTTGCTTTATGGGATTTAACATACTGCGGATAATTTCAACCCCTAGCGTCCTTTACTGTGCGTCGACATCGCAAAGTAGATGAACACCTTATGTTTCACCTCCACTAAAATATGGCCACCATACATGAAACAGATCCACAAGTTTAGCAGCCGAGCACCCTTATCACCAAGCCACCATGACAGGCACCACAACAGGCACCACGACAGGGCAGAATTCTGACTACTAAACTGATATAATCCCATCATTCTCCATTACTGCCAATGATGCCTACAAACACTATCACAAAGCAAAAGGAGAATGTCGCTTGTGACACACCGTACACACAATTTCACATAAGATGCTGAAAATATATAAAAGCATCAAGGGAAATCAGAGCCCTTAAAGTGCACACATCTAAAGTCATCTTGGTTCAGGTACCGTCCTACAGCAATTCTGAGGAGAAATGATCGACACAGGCGATAGGTGACTGGGTGCTCTCAAAGCTACAAACACTGGTTCAGGAAGACGCTTGGACCGAAAATTAGACTAACCAGCTCCGTATCCGAGGTGCGTTCTTCGTCATCCATGGAGAGGATGCTGCTCTGCTGGAGTGGCACCCTGCCACCACTGGGTGGCACTTCCGGTGGTGTCCCATACTGCACCACACAGACACACACATGTAACCACTAGGCTCAGAGCAAGGAATTTGAAGCATGTGCGAGGAACACATTGAAAAGTGTCTCTTCTTCCTATACAAAGAGCCAATCTACCCAGAGAAACAAAGCGCAGCTTATGTGCACACAAGAAAAGAAAAAAAGAAAATGCAAATGCACAGTATTGTACCTTGCATTTGGCTAAAACTAGGGCTGCAACGCAACAAAAACAACAACAATTCCCAAATTCTAAATACTCTTTCTTATTATACTGCTTCAGAGCTAGTGAATGCTAAGTCATAGGGATGCTTAGCTCTCAAGACACTGAATCTTTCCTTACAAATATAAAATGCAAACCTGTACCTTGCAATAAAATTACTATACTTTCTGCCACTGACTTTCCCAGCTACTGAATATTTTTCTTTTCTCTGAAATTCCCCTCCAAGGAGACCCCCTAAGGAGAAAAAAAAAAAAAAAGAAACGAGTCTCGTTTGTAACTATTTGCTCTCTTTTAATTAAAGGGACAGAACCCTGGAATTTAGGTCTCGATTTTTTTTTGCCGCAGTGAAAAGATTGATGTCTAAAATGCTCGATTCCATAACAGTTTTGTTAGAAACACTGTAGAAAATTTTTACCGGGAATTTTTTTATCAATGCGTGCACCCGTTTTTATGTAGCGCGATGCTGGAAACCATGAGCAGCGACCGCTATGACGACTGGTGGCCGACAAAGAAGACGTACCGAAAACAAATATAACTTTCACTCGCCAGACAGTAATCAGACATTTTTTGCGTAGTTTAACGTCCTTTTCAGTTTCACACTCAATGCTGTTACGGCACAATAATACACGCCCTCGTCGACGAAAGTTTTAGTGGGCACTGTCATTGCTTCATTCACGAAATTGCAAACACTGTGGCGCCATCTAGTGGCAAAACCTGAAAGCACACCTCTCGCGGTGCGAAAGCAGGGGTGGTTTTTATTTAAGGACGCACTGGAGAGAGCGCAAAATATAATAAATTATGGCAAGCACTCTTAGAAGAAAAAAGAACAATGTGCAGTTACGAAAATCAGCGATACTTTGCTGACATGTAGTCACGTGGGGGGCTACACTGAAAGTACTAGGGTTTCTCCGCTAGATAGCACCTCGGTTGTTTTTATGCAATTTTCAATGGCATATTAAAATTGTAAAGCGTTTTTTCTTTGATATTGTAGTGCTCGATCTGTACTATATGAGGCAAGGTCTTTTCATCTCCACCATAATCTCATGACATATTTTGGCCAGTGTTCTGTCCCTTTAAAAAAATATATATAACAAGATTGCACACACTCTTTTCCCCTTTTCTCTACACCACATTACTAGGGTTAAGAAACCCTTGAACATGAAGGCAAAAAGATGCAGCAACAACTTTTACCACACCGACCCCTGAGTAAGCATGCTAGACTGCACAATGTACAAGCTACCTTAAAGCTGAACTTTAAAACCAGCAGATAAGTTCATGACAAGCTACTAATTAGTTGCCGTGCCTAGGGGCCTACAGCCAATTATAATGTTTAGCTATAGCAATAATAATGCTTCCAATTGCACAGCTTTTCCCAGTGCAAGGACCTCCCAGCCATTCATTATCAAAACTGTAAAGTACTTCATCTTCACAAGCACACAACTCCACGAATTCTGCTAAAGCTGCAGTCTGAGAATACTTTACTGGCACTAAAATTCCCGGAGCAGAGGTGGCAAGCACCTTAACTCTGACACCTCTTGCTTGAAGGTGTCCAATCCTTCTGACCCTGCAAAGCTATGTGGTTTGTAGTGCACACTCAGTCATGAAACTCGCCTTCCCAGAATCTTGGAAGTAGACAAAAAGAAAATAGAAAGATGGTTGTAAACCTTCCTACATCTCTGGGCTTAACTGAAACCCAATTTGCGGCCTGATTCCACAGCCTCAGTCACAACCTAGTCATACTATTTTCTCAAAGGATTATATTAAAGGAAGGTTTTGGGCAAATGCAATACCTTACCACACAGGCCATCAAAAGCTCACGACTGTGCTCTAGACATTCTATGAAAAGAGCGGACTCACATATCGGACAGCCATAGAAAATTACCAAACAAAAACTCAGTTAGGAGGAGTTCCCTTTCTTTTCACCACACATCTAGTTGCAGAGACAAACAATGCGCTGAGGTCAGATGTTCTTCTGACGATTTTTTTTTTTTTTTTTTTTTTTTTTGCTGAATTTGTTCGCACCTTTTTTTGTGAGCTCTGCGTGTTAGTTCTCATGACAATTGGGTCTTTTGCAAAATCCATTGTCACATGGTGGCGACAAGCACAATCTTTTTACGTTTGCTTCTTCACAAGCTATACAACACCAGGATGCACCTCTCAGCATCATAGAGAGACGGCAGCTGGCCAAAGGGTGCAGTGCAGGCGCAGCCGTGGTGCAGTGCAGTGCAAACCAAACCACAGCAAAGCCATGGCAGTTCCTAGAAGCAGGTGTAATGCAAAGCCAGTGCAGTGACAGCCAGTGCAGTAACAACCATTGAGAGCTGGGAACGAAGTAGCTACAAGCACACTTCGTTAGGCTGACGAAGCAGAGCCCTCCGTTTCCTGGGACTCAGTGGTACCGTTATTTTAATTTCCTGCTATCTGCACCCAACTTATGGTAGCACGTTCCCTGGGACTTGGCTGCAGCCAAGGTCTCCTCTCACGCAGTTAACCAGCTTTGCGTTATTTCATCGGGAATAACGTGCACCATTAGCAGCACTTTCCCTCTTCCTCCTCACCATTTTGATTACAACTGCATGACGACTGGCTGCACACAATGCTATCCCATGGTTAAGTATTAAAAATGGCATCATCAAACACTACACAAGCTTAATCAGACAAAAGAAAAGGAACTAATTAAGCTACTGACCGTTATATTTTACCTGCCTGCAACAACATGCCATATGCAGCTGTTTTCAGCATGCACGAAGTTCCCAAGAACATGTCAACTGTCACCCTTGCATCTCACCAGGTTTCTTTTACATTTCGGAATCATTTTACCACCCAAATAGAGTATATAAACTAGCAGCCCGTTACCCATCCCAAAAAAACAGTTCCCACTGCAGGTCACATAGTTACCGCTTAAACGACCCGAAATAGCTGGTCAGACAAAGGCAGCTGAAGTGCATATCTGACTGAGACAATGGATCCCTGAAGCTGGGCACTGACAAGGAGGTAAGAAGTGCCTCTGGCATTGCATACCACACTGCATTCTGGGACGGGATGGGAGAGGTGGGGTTACCTGCAGTGGTCGGCCTTCGAGGCTGTCATCCAATCCAGGAAGTTCCCCTTCCAGGAATCCCTGTCGTCACGGGGGGGTTAGCAGCAAGGTGAGGATGGGAAAGGATTGGTGGGGGAGGCACTACTGTTAGAGCCTAGGACAAGCCATGCACCCCTTCCTCTCTCTCCTTCAGGTACAAAATCAAGCCGCACTCGTGTGGACTACGCAGAGGTACGCAACTCTGCATACCCTCTGCATAGTCACGGTGTTTATGTTAGGCAGCTTAACAATTTAGATAACTGCAGGTTACATTACTATGTCGTTAACTACCTATACACTGGTAGTGCCAAAAACTGGGCACAGAGCCTGCAATCAAGAGGAGTGCACAGGTTATGCACAAATTTTAACCAAGGCTATGCAAAGTTTCTCATGTCACTAACTCATAAATTCCACTCCAACAAGATTTCAAGAAAAGTCAGAGCAATGCTTAAACAATTATAGCCAATCCCAGATATAGTAAACCTGGATATATCAAACTGATTAAGTATCCCCTTGAAAATCCAATGCAGAAGTATAGCAGCGTTGTTCTCGTTTATCAAACTCTTATTAACAAAACATTCACCAGGTCGAACTGCATGCTATGCCCTGGAAAGGGCCACTTCTAATGGTGCTCCCATGGCAACTTAGCACACACGGAATCCAGTCAGCTGACTCTCTTTGTGTACCTGCTGGTAGAGTCAACATTGTAAAACTGTGCGACAAGGTGAATGCAGAGTCCACTTGAAAGCGGCCATTGGTCCGCTTTCAGGCGGACTGATGGACCAAAGATTGATTACTGACCCATTCCTCTACCACAATGACAATTAGAATTTCATGTAAAGTGATTTCTTCCATAAATTTGATTTTCCGAACTGCCCGAACTTTCAGGCTTTTTCGCGGTCCCTAGAAATCCCGACAAATTGGTTGCCGACTGTGAATCAATATGCCCTGGTTCAATATATCCGGGATCAACTATATACCTGGGTATGACAGTATAGTGCAAAGGAGAAAAGTATTAGTTTCGCAACCAGTTAGCTGCAGCAAGATGCAGTTACACTGTTACACATGGGTGTTAAAACCAAAGCTGTCAAACATTAATTAGATGTGTCCAAAAAACTGTGTTCACATTCATAATAATAGCTGCTTCATATTTTTACATATAAGCTAAACACCATCTGATGCATATGGCTATTTTCCAAAACAGGTTATCCACACTGGCATTAAGGCAAAGTCGGAATTTTCGCACAGTCCAGGAACAAGCGCATATCCATGACCCCGTTTCTGCATTTCCACCACATCGCCTAAATTTCTTGTTGAGCCCACTTGCTCCTTTCCTGTTTCACATAATTCGTTGTTACTGTTTCGATTTCCTTTTTTTTTCTACGATAGGAATGGGACATACCATTAAAGGCTCCCAGAAGTGCTACTTGCAGAGAAATACATAGAGGTGATCCTTATAGCTTTTTGAGTCAAACTTGAAAGCTCTGCGTGGAGCCAATAATCTATAAATGATTTTTAAGAAGTGCTCCTGGCGACCGCTCAAGTTTTGGACAACTCATCTCCACGCGCACTGCCCGCATACCTTCCACGCGACGTTACACAGGCTTGATGGGTGCGCCCGTTCATTCCACGCTCTCAAGTTACACGGGCAGGACGAAGCGCAATGGGATACTGTGGCGACTTATTTACTGCTCTTTTTCTTGCACGCTGCTGTGGGTTGAGTTGAAAAAGGAGAGGAGCACCATTTTCGATCGCCCATATCTCCAGTGCTAATAAAAGTATGCATAATGGGAATGCCGCGCAAAGAAGACAAGGACAAAAGAATAGACAAAACTGAGCGCTTTTGTCCTCGCCGTCTTTGCGCTACGTTCCCATACTGCAAACACATCAATTCGCCTAATATAGCATTTCTGTCAAATAAAGGTAGCTTAAAAATTTTTGCATTGCAGTGACGACTGATGGGATACCTATTGCTGCTGTGCATTTTGTAGCTTTCGTATTACCAGCATGCAGCACAAGGCAGGCTTGGGAAGATTACTGTGATTGGATCACCATCAGCATGAAATAGCAACAACAGCTGCACCGCAGTGCATCCAAGCAAATTAGTTCGGTGCAGAAAATCTGACGAACTGCGCAGAACTGGCCAAGCTAATTCGCCATGGCGGTTGCTTTCTAGGACAAACAGCTGTGAGAGCAAACTTCCCGCAACCTGCAGTGCATGCGCCACAATCCAAAACTAGCAAACTCTTGGCTGCTCTGTTTTTCAGCTGAGAGCCATCTGTCAGGGGGCCACCTCCATTACCTTCCCTCTCCATTTGTCTCTGACTGCTGCCTTTGCGACTTTACCACTGCACACTAACTGCTGGCTCAAAAAAGTCCAGTGCCAGGGTGAAAGGGCTACGTGTCGGCTGCAGCTTACTTTAGGATTCAAGTTTATTTGGTGCGTTTGTGTGTGTGTGTGTGTGTGTAGGAGGGGGAGTGCAAGTTAGGGGAGGGGTCAGTGTCTACAAGGCGAAGCATGACCTATTTCGCGTGTTAACCCCCTTGTAGTTTTTCATACCATGTTTAAAAAATCCTTCGTGTAATTTCAGGAACACATTTTGAAAGCTTTTAATTTTTTTTAAATGTGCACAGAATTAAATGAGTAAATATGGCAAAGGCTGCATTTTGTCTGTAGATGCATTCTCTCTCACCAATTATTGCTCTACCGTGGCTACAACCAAAACAATACAAGTGCACAGGATTAAGCATAGCCAAGAGTATGGGCGCCATGTGCACGCTTGAGCAAAGCGTGCAAGTAAATGCAAATCCGTCAGTTTTGTTCCTTTACTGGATAAACCAGGGTTCGTACTCCGAGTTTGTGTCGTTATCGAAAGTTTGGTTTGGTTTGGTTTTTGGGGTTTAACGTCCCAAAGCGACTCAGGCTATGAGAGACGCCATAGTGAAGGACTCCGGAAATTTCGACCACCTAGGGTTCTTTCACGTGCGCTGACACCGCACAGCACACGGGCGCATAGCTTTTCGCCTCCATCAAAAAGAGGCCGCCGAGGCCGGGATTCGATCCCGCGTCCTTGGGCACAGTAGTCAAGCGCCCTAACCACTGTGCCACTCTGGTTGCCATCTCTCCAACCTTGGGTCATCTGATTCGTGGAAACACCGAAAACAAATGTCACTTCCAGTTCTGGTGCCGATTCTGGTTTCGGTGTTCCCACAATCGGACGACTCGAGGTCGGTGAGATGGCAACACTTTCGGTACGATGCAAGCTCGAAATACGGACCCTGGTGTGAAGTTTTATTTTCCAGTAGACTATGACAATGCCTTGCAGACACCTGTAGGTGCGTGCATATAAGCATGTGTGAGCTCGTCAACAAAAGCTTTAGCATGTCAAATCAAAAAGGGCCATCAGGGGCTGACGCCAGTTTTGCCACAAAAAAAAAAAAAAAGGAAACACAGGCCCCTGTTAGTGCAACTCATTTGGTGTACCACGTCCTTTCAAGATGTTGTTCAGCTGATACTGCAACCAGCTAATTAAAACTGCTGCAGCCTAGATGTGACCTTAATTACGCCTATATGCACACCACTGGCCACACAAAGTGTACTGAAAAGCACTTGCATTCCATCAAGGCACACACAGCGGAATTACAGACAACTAGGACAATGCATCAATGACAACGATTAACCTGGCATGTATGCTTCTAGGACAGCTAGGTACACCAAAACGAAGAATTACTTATTAAAATATAATCCTTGCTCTTAGAATCTAAATGTGTAGCTAGTAGCAAAACGCCCCTATGAAAGGGTGAAAGCACTACAGAGTCAACTGGGTGCACCCTTTGTCTTTCAAAAGAGGAGTGACCATGGCTGCATTTTTGATGCACTACGCACTGAGACAGTGCACAAAGCACTTGCTTGCAGTTATCCCAGTTGGGAACTGCTGGCACTTACAGCTGTCATACAATAACGCAAGGATCCAGGGTAGAACGAGATGAAAGAGATGGCTACACAATACAAAAGAGCACTGAACAAGGGGAAGCCTCAGTTAGCAAGTCGAACCAACGTTTCGACAAGAGAACTTGTCTTCGTCTGGGCTCGGCTTGCGAACTGAGGCTTCCCCTTTTTCAGTGCTCTTTCGCCCTAACACAAAGAGTGTCGCTACGGGTAATGCTTGCCTCTTCTGAGGTGTTGTCGCCATCCTCAGCCATGTCTTCACCACGCCATCCCTCCAAAATCTCACTGGGGTCCTGAAAGCAAAGCAGAAAGTTTCAACCAGCAGAAATCACCCACAGGTCTCAAACGAGCATATTCAAAAGAAAGGCTGAATATGACGCATTTATTTACACAGCACTCATGACACCTGTTAGCGGACTACCCAGGCTCGAGTCGATACTTTATTTGTCCTACCTTAGCTCACACAGCAGATAGCTGAGAGACATCTGTCGTAACGCCGTACTTTCTGGCAACATACAGTAGAACATACAGTAGAGCCTGACTGATATATTTCCAGTTCATGCGCTCTTTTTTATAGGACATAGCATGCCCCTTCTCACAATGTTGAAAATGCAATATCATCTAATTACTGCTTATAAAGAAAAGACTACCTCTCCAATAATTGAGAGTAGATGTAACCTGGAAATGGGCTTACTTCTTACTTGTGTAGCACAGAATAATGCAGAAGCATACACACCCCTGAGTTAACAGAGGCCTGAAAGATTACCGACTGAAACTGGGCTTTGTTTCAATGCACGCTCAATGCTCACCACCTCGTTTCAGTAGGACCTGCGGTGTACAGCTTTGGCCAATGCGCACATCCTGCGCAACTACGGCAACCCATGTGCACCGTCGCCTTGGAATTCGCGTGCGCCACTCGGGCTGCACGACAGATTTATGCATTCCTTCGCTGTGCACGCTGGGCTCACTCGCTACGGTACGAGGAAGACACTGATGCGTACACGCTCATAGTCAGCCTACAGCAAAAGAGTAAATCTGAAACTGCCTCAATACAAAGCACACTTCAGCGATTACAATAAAATAAATGGGATAAAAAGAAAACAGGCACCCGTTGCTATCCTCAAAAAGGCAGTGTCGCCTTGCGATGGATACAGGGCACAGGAGAGCCATTTTCTTGAGGCTAATTTTATGCATTTATATACCTCAGCACAAATTTCCTTATAGTTTACATTTGTTGTTCGTATTAGTTGTGTTGTTTTAAAACCTGTTTTATGGCTGAAAAACTGACCTTTGCATTACAGTCAGACGCTTTCTTCTTTTTTTTTTTCTTTTAATCATTTTGCATCCATAAAACCAACCCTCACATTACCATCATCGTAGTGTTGCATTCGGGTACATTTGGTAACCTTGAGACAATATGTGCTAATAAATGAAGGAATAACTTTCCACCTCTTTAAGAATAAGTAAATATTAAGATCAAGGCTTAAAAAAGACCTTTCTTATGTTCTTGAATAATTTTGAAATAAAACTTTTACTATGAATTGAATACCTCTCCATATTTTGTGTGTGTGTGTAGCTAGAGTTCAACGACAAAAGAAAGGAGTGTGAGAGACTGAGAGAGGCGCAAAGGACAGCTGCTTACCCGAACAGGGGTCAATGGAGGGTCATCCGTACACGAGGAGGAAGGCACAAGGCCTAAGTCTAGGCTGGGACCAACAGGAGGTTCCTCAACTGGGCCCAGGGGGCCTTCAAGGGTGCACAGCAGAGTCTCGGGGCTCGACCGCTGCCGCAAATGTGTGGGCACACTCTACGAGATGTGCACAAGGCCTCAATGAGCACTCCACCTCAACCAGTTGGTTGATGCATCCTGGGCTCCACAGAGCTCACATAGCCACAGCACAGCAAGTACGCAAGTATTTACACAATTGTGAATAAACCTATTTTCAAGAATTTTAAAATCCAGTCAACTTACATACATTCCAAACCAAGCCATGATGCTGCCAATAAAGGCAATACAAAGAGATACAGTAAAAGCTCGTTAATTCGAACTTCACGGGACCGGGAAAAATAAAGTTCAAATTATCCAATGTTCAAATTATCGAAAGGCCTCGATAAACCTAACAGGAACCATTTGCATTATTCGCGTAATGAACCCAAATGCATTAAGAACTCAACCCCAACTTTTGCTGCTGAGAATTAAAAAAAAAAAAAAAAAAAAGAGCGTTAGTCATTAGCGCCTCCCTTCATTTAGCGCTGCCACCATTGCAGCCCACAGCTCATTTCTTGGCAGTGTGTCAAGATTGTGCACAGTGCCTGTATCTATACTCCGTTTCATACATCAGGTGCAACGCAGCGAAAGCTACGCAAGTAGTCCGCAAGAAAAAAAAGGAGGCGTATCGCTACGCGCTTGTTCTGTGGACGAGTGGTTCCTGCAGAAACGGGTTCTATTCCGAGCATACACGTTTGCAATAACTTGCTTCGCATGCCTAGACATCTTCGCAGTGCAGATCTTATAGAAAAAATGCGTACCGAAGAACCATTTTCTCAAAAAGATGCGCAGCGCGAAGGGCACAGCCAGCGCCATCTAGTGCCACAACTTGCAAGGTCGGGGCAGCGAAAACGCGACACGAACGAAAACGACATAAAAAACATACAAATTCACCGAATCCGATCCTTTCTCCCTAAAAAAGGTGCTATTTATGAAGTTGATGGCAAATGTAAGATGTATTAAGCTTGCAGACAAAACTATTATTTCCTCTCATCAAGAGCCAGCACTATTTTTCATCGCTGATGCGGAGAGGGCAAACAAGAGCTGTAGCTTTGGCAGTGTTGCACTTGATGTATCAAACGGAGTATAGTGGTTGGGATGGGAGGGGAGGCAAACTTGGCAGAGTGCCAGTGGCGTTGACTGAAGCCATGGAGGTAGCTTTACCCTTGACTCTTCGCTGGAGCAAAGCGGTAGCGGGAGTGCACCTTCACAAGCAGCCTACGTCGCATGTGAGGCTTCACTGCGCAACGTGCTGAACGCCACTTGACCAGCGCACATCTTGGGATCAAGAACCGCAACGAAAGCACGTAAAAAACCCACTATCCAAAACGCTGCACAATTGCGTTCGGTTAGGTGGCTGGTGCGCTGCTATGAACGCCACTGCCAACGGCTGGCACAGATGGCAGTGCGAAGCTCATAAAAGCAAAACTGAAACATAGACAGGTGTTGGATGAGGCCGTTTGTGTTTCATTACATCTGTTGTTGAGCGCACGTCAGTGGTGCGCGGTCAACTGCGCAACATGTAGCTTGGGTTTGAGGAGTGCTATTTTGACGATCGCTTACGGTAACATGCAATCGTAACCGGACGCAGCCTAACCTAACCGGTGCAAGACCCGTAACACCCGTCCGATGCCACAGCCATACATGGGAGTCAGCTGGATCCACGCTGACAGATATATTTATCCGTATTTCTGAATTAACACGGGTCTAATTAACGAGCATTGAGTTGCAAGTCTCAGGGGTGACGCGGAACAGAGTGGCTGCAGCCACGTCTTCCAACCCCCTAGCACCGCCGGCCGCCGCGCCGGTTAGCCGTTGCTCACTTTTGCATGTTTTTACCTGATTTTATGTTTGGCCCAGTTTTGGACGCGCGCAGCCTCTTAACAATGCTGCCTTATCACGGGAGCATTTTCTTGGCCATGTCTTGGGCGGCGCCAGGCCGCCCAAACATGGTGCCGCGCAGTTCGAATTATCTATAGCGGAACCGACTCGCGTTCGAATTAATGGGCTTTTTTGTAGGCAGACCTCTATGGAGCTTGGCTGAGCCAAACAGTGTAGTTTGCATTATCGAGGTTCGAATTAATGAGCATTTACTGTATCAGGGATGCTGTGGTGTTGTTGCAATTTTATGTTTGCTTTAAGGCTGTATTTCAGCATTCGGCAGCTCGGCGTACTCATCCAGAAGAATTTTTCAATTATAATTTTTTTTTTAACTGCACACATGGCACTCACAGGAGTGTTGACAGTTGGTGTCACGCCTCAGCAGACACGTTTTGATCACGTTTTGAATGCAATCGCATGCCGTAACTTGAGCGCTGGTCTTTGCAGACCACCTTGCTAGCATTGAAGAGCACACAATTAACAAGAGTGACCGCCATGAGGCACAAATAGCACAGCCTACTGAAACCAGTTTTTTAGACTTTAATTCAAGAAGGCGGCTTTCATGGTGGAGAACCAGTTGGCTTAGTGTTCCTGCATATTCTCCTGCAGGGAGCAGAGTTGTGAGCCTGTTTTCCTCGCGCCGCTCATCAAATGTTCTAATACGATGAAGTGCAGCTGACTTCACAGAACTGTGCTGCTTCTTTGCACGTGCAGGTCTCTCCGAGGAGCCGCACGACTTTAGTGCATACGGGCACCAGGCACCACCTGCTGGTACGCTCTGGTAGTGACAGGTGGTACACAGTTGTAGTGGTGGTACACCCTACGCCAACTCCTAACTTAGCATTGAGTGTACTGTGGTACAGTTACCAGAGGCGAGGAAGCAACCAAGACACACAATAATGGGCAACATCTTGCATCTTGGCTGGAGCAAAAATTTGCGCTACGCTTCTGCAGCAGTGGCTGCAAATTTAAGTGCAAAAAAAAAAAAAAAACTTGTTTCTGAATCCTCACTTGTGAGCTACGAGAAAACAAGCAGAGCACTGAACACCAGTGGCAGTGCCCTAGTCATGGTTCCTGGCACACAAGGAGTGGCTTTCCCACAGAGCTTGGAACATATTGATTTCAAGAAATTTGTGCACTATGGTATAAACAAACACACAAGGAAGCAGGAAAAGTGACGTACACAGGATAAGCGCGCACTGACAGCTGTGGTTTATTCATAACAGGGTTACATTAAAAACATGTTAAATAACATTCTCTTGTCGTGTGAAATGAACTATACAGGCCAAACCGGCAGGTGTTTGAACACTAGGTTAAAGGAACACTGTAATGATATACAGTAGAACCTCGATGTAACGAACTTCAATTTAACGAAATCCCTGATGTAACGAAGTAGTTCAGTTCCTGCAACTTCGGGCGCATAGAACACAATGTATTTTTAACGAAGTAGATTTCGCCGAAATTTAGTTGAAGGCTCAATGCCTGAATAAAGGTGTACCATGAACCTGAGCAGTTGAGAGCAGCGCCCATCAAAGTGCACGCAGCCTGAAAACAAGCGCAGCACGGCCAAGGTAGGTCGACCTTGGCGCGGCGGCACAGCAGAGTCAAGCACGCAAATGTGATGATGATGATGATGATGATATGTGGCATACACTGCGCCATCTGATGTAGTAGCGCGCGGGAGACGCAAACATGGTGTTCAATAACTTCACTAGGCGGTACGAGCATCGGCCCAGTTTAGGCCGCAGCATGCAGGCTCCCTACCCAGTTTATGCCCATTTTTTGCGCAGCGCACGTGGGCGTGTAGCGTGTGTGCATTTGTTTATTGTCGCATTGTCGCGTGACTGGTGACCTGTCCCTCGTCGTCGTCGTAGTCGTGACGCTTGTCTGGCGGCTCTACGCATCACGTTGACTTGGGGCTTGCATATGTGGAACTGAAGTTCATCCCACCCAACTGCACATCCCTCATCCAGCTGCTCAATCAGGGCATAATTAACAGTTTAAAATGTGCCTATCGCCGAAGTTTAATTGACAGGCTGCTCCTCGACATTCGGCTGGAACCGTCAACGAAAGTTGATTTGTTTCAAGCGCTCGAGATGCTGTCCGCATCCTGGAAAGTAACGCCGAAGACAATCATAGAAGCAGACGCGTCCGCAGCAGCTCGACCTGAAGGTGGTTTGTCCACGCATGAAGCAACAGAAGCACAGGCACTTCAGGAGTCTTGGGAGTGCCTTCGCAGCGGTGGTGCTGTACCGGAGGGCGTCGAGATCGACTATTTCATTCTTGGTGATTCCTGTGTCCTCGCGACAAAAAAAGTGACCACGGAATCCATTCTTAACGATTTGGTTCAGGAATTGCAAGGTGAGAGTGAAGGCGAAACGGAAAATCCAGATGAGTGTGACGACGTCCCCACCTCCCGTGAAGTAGTCGATGCGATTGACAGACTGAGGCGTTTCGCGGGCTCTACAGGAGAGGAAGAGGCCGTGCGGTCGTTGTGGGCCTATGAACGATGCATAATGCCGCTGTTGATAGCAAAGAAGACTCAAACGAAAGTGATGGACTACTTTACCCACAAATAAAGGGTCCTCCATGTGTGCTTCGCATCAGCAACACCATTTGAGAATTTTATTTGCATGTTAAGAGCCGACGTAACAAATTTTAATGTAACGAATTCAAGTGCCAATTTTACCGACTTCGTTATATTGAGGTTTAACTGGAGGTAAAATCAGTAGCCCTGGAAACCTTGCACCTCACTGTGCTAAACACAAGTGCAAGCCATAATTTAAAGGAACTACCATCTTAAGCCATTCAAAAGAGAAAAGAAAGAGAAATAATAGAAGAGTTCCAGATATGAGAAGCCGGAGAAGAAAGTGCACAAGCACACTGTCAGGTATGTTAACAAGTCGTGAGATAAAGCTAATAAAGGAGCGTAGGTGTGCGGGGATGTAACATTGCCTGTGCAATGAGATTGCGAGATTTCTTTTATTAGAGGATACGTGTGGACTGTTTTAAGTTTAACCCAGTTATGAATAAACCATAGCTGTCAGTGCACGCTTGTCCTGTGTACGTCAGTTTTCCTGATTCCTTGTGTGCTTGTTTATACCGTAGTGCGCAAATTTCTTGTAATGTTCAATCAACTATCCCCATTGCTGCTTTGCTTACACATAATGACGGACCTTCGTGCAACACTGCTTACTGAAGGAGCGTCAACAAGAACACAAAGATGTTTGCGACAGCAAAGCCCTCTTGCATCTACCTTTGGACGAAACACCACCTTTACAGTACTGCTAGTGTCTAGCCCAGAGTATCCAACTTTTGAACATCGAGGAGTTTGAACCATGGATAAGTCCAAAATATCAAGCTTTTGAACATCGAGGAGTTCAAATTGTGGATAAATACAAGTTCCTATGAGGTGTGAAGCTGTTCCTTAAAGTCCAAAATATTATGCAAATCTGAAAAACTGCTTACCTACTATAATGAACCGTGTTAATTTTATATGCGGACTTCAAAGCAGCATGAATGGACCAAGTCATACAGTTAGAATGATCAGAAAATTTAATTTACTGAAATTCAAAGTAATGAGCTTTCACTATATGAACACCAACAGAAACATTGTATTTAAACATTGTACAGACATAACTGCACAAGTTTTTGTGTCTGCACCACTTGCAATGAGAACGAACAAATCGAGCAGCTGCAATGAGGACACTCACCCATGGACTAGGTCCAAGTGCATGCGACAGGTTCTCGAGGGAGGCTGAGCTCGCGAGAGGTCCCGAACGAGGACGCCCCGCACCGCCGCCAGACGAGTGGGGCGCCACATGGAAGGAGCTTGAGCGGAGCCCTTCAGGACCCTCTGTACTACGGCGGGCTTCAATGTTGCCACGTGATCGCGGCGCACCGCCCACAACGGTGGCTGCCTCTGATCCCGGGTTTGAACCCCTCAGGGCAAGCAGCTGGCTCTCCAAATGGGCGATGCGCTTGCGCGCACTCTGCATCTCTGCCTGGCACTTCTCAGAGGACGTCTTGCCATACTCCTGCAGCAGTTGCTGGTTGGTGGGAGGACGGAGGACGGAGGAGGAGAGTGAGAGGGCACACTCCTGGCTCACGGGTCTCATTCACTAAACAAATTCTTCCTCATCTCACCAAGAGATGCAAAAGTAGGGCACGGCAATCAGCCGGGCCCCTTACTGATGAACTGAGATGACAAAAATGAGAGGTGGAGAAAAGAGGACATAAAAACCTCGTGGTCACTTGAGAGAGAGAGAGACTTCAGGCATGTCTAGAGGACCAACAAAATCGCCTGAACTGAGGTCATCAAAAAAAAAAGTAACTAATTAACAATCTACGCTGCAAATGACTGATGCTGGAATGAAATGTCGCATGGCTGCTTAAGTTAGAAAAAAGTGTGAAAAGCAGAACCTACAGTACAAAACTGTTAAAATTTGCAAACCCAGAAAAACTCCCCACAGTGCTTTTCAGAGTGTTGCCTAGTTACTCGTCAGCCAGGGTTAAACCTGCACCCAGTTTTCACACAAATACTGGAAAAAACAATGCAGAACATAAGTGTTCACAACCGTTGTTACTTGAAGTCATAAATGCAGAGAAACGTTTTGTGATCACGTTCCACTAGGAGCAAAACTTTAACATCAACTCTCCACCACTCATATATTGTCGCCAAACAGCATTCAGACATCATGAAAAGCCATGGTAGTTAAACCTAAGCCAGTAAAATACACACTGTACTACTTCACCCTCAATTTTTGCAACATTGGAATACATCTCTTAGCAAGCCAAGAAGCTTACAAAACACATTGCAGCACACTTAAAAGGCACTGACCACCTTCGTGTCGAAAATGTTTTCTACCCCAATAATTGTGAGCACTCTCGTAGACACGAGAAAAAATAACTGATTACTATTACAATTACTCCATCTGAAATGTTATTGATCACGGCGGTCAATTACAGGCCCTGAAAAGTAACTGAACAATCGCAGAAAAAGTAATCAATTATTATTGCGTTATTCTTGAAACCGCTCAAGCAAAGTTGTGGAAACTGGAATATGAGCTACATTACATTAAGGATTTCGTTACACCTGGGTTAAGATATTTCTAATGCCTGACATGCTTATTTACTCCAGAGTGAACGAATGCCAAGCACTCCAACACCTGCTCCACAGGCATTTTGGAGAAATCTCAGGCGTATGCAGAGTGCTGTGTTGCAGCTTACCATCAGGTAGGCCTGCTCCTTCTCCAACATCTTCTTGATAGTCAGGTACGAGATGTTTGTACACTGCTGCTGTTTCTCGGGCTGCAAGAAAAAAAAAAGCGGGATGCCTGGTTCTTGCACACTGTCACAGCAGTTGGCAACATACACGAAGGAGCAACCATGGTGATTTCTTTCCTCGGGCCTCTCTTTCAACAAGCTCAACCATGTACAGAAGTGAAATGGAGAGTTGAGATAGTAGTTGGTACATTCTTGAAAGCAGCGGCAAGAGGCTCTAGACTGAAATACACAAGAAAGGTGGTAAGTTTTAACCAACAAAGTTTTGGTCACGACCAAGGTGGGTCCCATGCGATGATGAAGGGGCACTAACACCAATCTTTACCCCAGTTGCCTGCCATGAACTAACCTGCCCAAACTGCAATTTTGTTCGCAATTTAGGAATTTTAACTTCATTCTCCAGGAAATCTGTTGTTGGAGTTGCGAGCAAAAAATCACGAACATGACTCTGGCAGACTGTAGTTGGCAGGTCAATTCCTTAATTTTAGCCTCTGTTGTCTCCCACAACCAAGCCCTACCAATGTGCCTGCGTGGCCCAGGAGTAGTACATCTGACTCGGGATTCAATGGTAACGCAGGGTCTGATTTTCATCTCGTCCCCCCATTTAAATAGAGTAGCCCGATTTGACAGCTACTGCTGACTCAGCCACGTCACATGACCGCATGACGTCGCACAACCCACAGACCAACCATTGCAGTGCACAGCCATGCCAAGGGACAACTGCTACCTGCCAGAGGCATGGTCGAGCTTTTTCGATCGCAACACAGGCGCAAACAAAGTCAGCACCAGATTTTTTAAAGCTACCATGTAACCAAATGGCACTTTCACACCATGGCGCAGTAAAGGGCATCTCGAGCATGTCCCCCACCGGAACTTGAGTTTGCATGAAGTGGCAACAATAACGCTGAGAAACGAAACTATGTGAATGGACAAGGACCACCGGCGCTTGCGTCCGTCACTCCCCTCGGAAGCATTATGTAAACAACATTGGCCAGCACCACAATACACTTACTGACTGCAGCTATGCACTTCCGTTCAGTGCCACGAGAGTCAGCACCCCAGCTCAGTAAACAACCTCCCGATTGTTACCCCATGTCCGCTTGTGAGTATGCTATTGCCAGCCTTTGCGCTATGAGTATGCGCACCGATAGCCTTCGCACTACGACACAATGAGGGATGGTTCCTATTTTACAATGTACCAAAGTGCCACCAAACCAAGATGCCGCTCTCTTATTAAATATGATTCTGCATTTTTCCGCTGCAGTTTTCTGTGTTACAAGTAAAAGTTTGGCATTTTTCAGTTTAAAACAACAAATTCAGTGATCAAAGTATGCCGAATTCAAATTTCTAAATTCAGTTTTAACCGGAAAAGGCCTGATATTCTTGGTAAACGAGTCACAGTCAGCTGGCTGGTACGTATAAGTTGTACTCAGTCAAAGTTGGAAATAAGCTAACCAAGGAAGCCAAGGGGCATAATGCAACAAAGATACTGTCGGATAATCAGTACAGCTGTGCAATTTGAGGTACTGCTTGACTAGCTCGCACATATCTGCAGACCAGGAAGCACCACAGTCTTACTGTCTGCCAACTGAGCACTGTTAGCTTACTGTCATCACCAACTTAGGGCAGCCAGTCAGTCAGATGCAAGTTATACGACTGCATCTAGAAAACTGCAGAGAAAAATGTCATGCTCCAGTTACTGTGATGACTGGGCCACAGTGACATCGCTGCCACCAGCACGCAGACCCCCAGTTTTGAAATTAGCAGCACAAAAAGCTTGCCAAATCTAAAAAAAAAAGAAAAACTGAGAAGTCCTACCTCTAATACAAGTTAGCCCCATTTTACTTTAATCCTTCCAGATCCTAAGGCAACGTTTCACCTTCTCTAAACAAACAAACAAAAAAATTCACTTTTCCTGTAGCTTCGTGGTCCCACGTTTTAACTCTTCTCTATGTCTCACCAGCAAGTTTGTTCACACGAATTCAGGTGCATACTAATACAGCCAAACCTCATAAAATGAAAACGGATATTACAGACTATTGGTTACACTGATCTCTTCTTTAATATTTTGAACAAATGCATGTAATTTCTGCTTTATATCCCAAATGCAGTTCACCATGAAATGAATATTCAAACATCCAGCGTCAAGCAGTGCTCCCGCAAATCGCAGCCAGCGGACTTTGCCACAGTACACAAGTGACTGGTCGTGGTGCGGCGAGCATGTGTGCGAAGGTTCGCGCTTTGCCGTGCTCATCTCTCACATTCAGCACGGCATAGAAGATACCGTAGCATGGATTGTTGTTCACCTGTCGGCCAGCAAGTGTCTATGCCTTTCAAACCCGTCTACAGCACCGTGGAAGCAGTAGTGCGGACAGCTGTAGCTTCGCAGCTATCGTGCGTTTATGCTAGCTATTATGAGGGTAGCGGAAACAGCGGTAGCTTTCGTTCTGATGTGCCGTTTCTCACACCACACGGCTGCAATGTGGAAAAGCCACCTCAGCTGGCAACTGGCATGCCGTCCGACGGCATTGTTGAGAGTTAGCAGTGTTATGCAGGAAAGCAAAACCATCTGGCGCTCGGTTTTTGCGGTCTCTGGAATCGTCTCCAAACAAAGTTTGACTATACCATAAGTACTGGATAAAACAAATATTTTGCTTTAAAAGAAATTGAACAGTGCTCCAGCTTTTGGAAGTGCAACAGTGCTCAGTATTAACACTTATTTCATTTACACATGACAATTACATCGCCTTGATCGCATCTAAAATATTAAAATAATTCAACAATTTGCGAGCGCAATTTTCCGAGAAACTGAGTGAACTCCCAAAAAAACATGTTCAGCATGTGTCGTGAAAATTGTTTGCATGTTCAGGACAAAACTAAATAAAAGAAAATTCTCAAATATTTCCCAAGCTCATTTCGCATCACACACTATGTGGTAGTACTGTATTTACTCGAATGCAACGCTAGTTTTTTGCATGATTTTTGGCTCTCAAAGTCAAACCTCGCGTTGTAATCAAATACTGCGCTTCGTCAGCCTAAAGCAGCGCCGGGGTGCAGCCATATTGAATCCGCCACCACAATCTTTCGGTTTCTGTGGTTTTACGATGTTATGTTGGCAACGTGGGTACCATGGAAGCCAAATCAGACAAATCCCAATCCATCCAAAGTCAAAACATTGCGAATTTGGCTCGTAGGCTCAGAATCACGTCACCTTTATCACGCGCTTGTCATGCCTTTCGCAGTGGACTAGCGCGATTCTATCGTTACCCGCATTTCGCACGAAGCAACGCATCATACACAGTACGACACTAATATCAAAAAAGCTATTCTGATAGCGGAAGAAATCGGAAATTCTGCTACAGCTCGACAGGTAGTTGTTAGCTAATCTACCATACGTGGGTGGCGTATGGAGCGGGAAGTGATTTTTAAATGTCAGTCTGACTGAAAAGGCTTCCAATGACGACGACGAATGAGCATTTTTGATGAGACTGCAAGGGCCACACACAATCTCTATTAAAGGTACTTTTTCAAGCGCTTATCTCACGTAACATTCATGGTTTTATTTTTTCCCACTGGGCAATATGCAAAGTCGCCCCTCGTATTACATTCGAGTAAATATGGTATGCAGCAACTAGAATATGCAATCAATAAAGTGAACACACGTCAACCGGTTGGGGCCCCGTGATGCGTTCCGAGGACTGCTTCGAAACCAGCGGCTGGTGGCCGGGAGGGGACGCTGCAGGCCCGGTGCTACCACCACCACTGCCGCCATTGGGACGCTCGCCCGCTGCACCTGAAGACGGCGGTCCTAATAGGGTGAGGGCCACGTGGGCACCCGACTTGATGAGGTGCACCACATCCTGGTGGTTAGACTGCGTCACCAGCGTGCCGTTGACTTTGATGATGCGATCCCCCTGGTGGACGCCCGCTCGTGCTGCCGCTCCCCCTGGACAAAATGGGTTGACAAAATTGTCTGAAATATTAGAAATACCAAGGCGGGCAACAAGTGTCACCCGATTCTCCCATTCCAGCCTCACAGCCCTTTCAGGCGCTGAGAGACATACACAAAATTATCAACAAGAAAGCAACACTGTCAATGAAACCACTGCCCATATAGAATGGCCCCAATTATTGTGCCTAGTAAATATGACCACAGATAACAAAAAGCAGGGCTCCACCCAGAAAATCATGGGAGGCGGCCCTTTGTTCGCGGGAAAGAATAGCCATTCACTTTTTTTCTTTTAGCTTGTTGTAGAAATCATAGCACTTTACTGTTGTGAACAATTATGTGACAAGGAAGCCATTTTCCTACTATAAACAATGATACTACAGCAAAACACCTCCACTATGCTCTTCACAGCAGCCAGGGGAAAAGGATATCTGTGATCTGGGAAACATAATTGCTGAGTCGTGTGCTGGCTCTCGCATTTGTCAGAGCAGCTGTCGATACACATGAGGTGGCTTGGGAGAGGGAACGAAACTGTGACACATGCCCTCCTACGCTGTTGTTGCAGTTACTGCTTTAAACTACTTTAATTTTCATCGATCCAGATCGGAGAACTGTCAAAAGTCACAGCGAAAATGTAAAAAGTGGACGAAAGAGACAAAATCTTCGGAAACAATCCATGCCACAGCTACACGCAATCTCTAATGGCATGGTTTTGTTTTTGCGAAGCAGGCGCAAAATGCGCGGAAAGACTAACCTTTGTCTTTTCTGCTTTCAATTCAATGAGGACCATCACGCCTGAATGTCAAGCTAGAAATGAAGCAAAAAAGAAAAAAAGAGTCTGCCCTAACCCTTCGCAGCGTTTTTTGCCCGCTAATTCGCACCACGTGTGAAAGACGCACGGCTGTGCCATCAAAGCTGCAGCGTCACAAGCACAGGAAGCGAGCAAGACGAATGCCCGTGACAACAGAAATTTGGTGCCCGCGTATGTTTCCCATGAGGAGCGAACTGGAGAGTGAAAAGTGCTCCATATATAAATCACACTTCACCCGTACTGCAAGTAGATGTTTGAGCAATAACATGGCCGCACTTAGCTTCTTTCCTTCATGTCCTCCAGTAGGTGAGGCAGCAATGGTGAGGTAAGCTGAAAGATTGAGGCTTCCTTGATACTTCATAGATTTCTGATTTACCTGCATAGTAGTGCTCTCAAGCTAAAAGGCACCAGTGTGCTGTGTGGTGTCAAGGCATGTTAATTAGAGACCCCTCAGTAGTTGAAATTATTCAGGGGTCCTTCCACAGGGCATCCTTTATAGCACATGTACAGTAAAATCTAATTCAACCCCGTTAATTAAAATTTGGATAATTCAAACTAAAGGACAGTTCTGGTTGATGTCCATGTACATTATGGTGTCAAGAGCCTATTAATTTGGATGTGGGAGGGATTGTTCCAGTTCATTCAGGGAGGGCATTCCCAACAACGTTCACAAGGCAAAGCCCTTGACGAGACCAAGAAAAACCATCACCCTTACTTGTGTTTTATTTCGGATGCAGACAGGCATCATACAGGTGCTCATTAGATTAAACTACTACAATGAAAATGGTTTTCTGCATGCATTAACATTATTCATGCACTGTCGTGCATTCTTCCATTCAAGCTTTTCGCTCCCTACAAAATCAATCTTAAGTCTGCATGGCATGATTAAATACTCATTTGTACTAAATCTTAAAGGGACAAAATACTGCACTCTCAGCGTCCAATTTAGTTTTTTCAGCGCAATGCAAATCTTCCTGTCTCGAGTGGTCAATTCCAAAAAGGTTTTGCCAAAAGAGCAATAGAAAATTTTTAGAGAATTTTTAGATCAGTGCATGCACCCATTTTATGCAGTCCGATGCTAAAGACGTGAGCAGCAACCGCAATGACGACTGCACATCGGCAAAAGTGATGTACTGAAAGCTAATATAATTTCATCCGGGAGACAGTAATTAGACATTTTTTATTACACAGTAGCGTCAAGTTTAGTTTCTACACCCAAGGGTGTTATGGCACAGGAGCGTACCCATCATCGACAGAAGTTTTAGTGGGCTGTGGTCATAGCTTCATCCAAAAAATTGAAAACATTGTGGCACCATCTAGTGGCAAATGCTAAAACAACATCGTAGGCGATGCGAAAGGAGGCTGGTTCTTGCTGACAGGTGCAGCGGAGAGTGTGCAAAATATCATAAAATAATGCGAGCACTCTTCGAAGAATTGCGCTCGCGAAAACAAGTGACATTTTCCCAAGATGAGGTCACGAGGGTTACTACAATGATAGTTACAGCGTTTCGCAGCAAGAGGCAACATCAGTCATTTTCATGCGACTTTCGGTGCCAAGTTAAAATTATAAGCCCTCGTTTCTTGGACATTGTAGTGCTCCGTCTATACCTTATGAGGTAAGGTCTTTTCAATTCCACCATAATCCCATTACATGTATATTGGTCATTGTCCTGTCCCTTTAACATGTAGCTTAAGTACTTGAATATTAAATTTCTCTAAATAAATTTAGATTAACCCGTTGGGCAACTTCCCAATGGTTCAATATATTCAAAACAACATCACAGTCACTGCTGTCAGTGACCCATATATTACTATCAAAAAGGAATTTGTAGAAATGCCTGCGGCATAATGAGAGAATGTATGCATCGTGGAGTGCTTGAATGTGCATTGCATGCTTTTACCACACAGCAAATGTCGATAGAAAAGCTACACAAGACTGAAATAAAATGTAAAATGTAATAAATGTAATATAATAAAGTGTAATAATTGATGTGTTTTTTAAACGTAACCAGGCTGCATGGCCTGCTTCTGAGTCATGCAGTGGAACACTTACCATACCGGTAAACCTCTAAATCAGCACAAGGTTTTTAAAAAAAGCCCTTGTCCTCACCCCTCACCTTCCAAGGCCTTTCAATCTTTCCAGAAGCCATAAGGGCTCCACCAGTGAAAAAAAAAAAAATAATGCAAAGCGATCAGTTTTGGCAAGGACTTCAGTTTTGGTATTCACAAGCAAAAAAAAAAAAGCAAATCTCGCGAAACTCAACCTTCTAATTGTTTAACTCAAGGTCGGTCACCTTGGCTTGCATGCAGTAAGTATATGTTGGCCAGCTCCTTGACAAGCAGTTTGTTGGTGAGAAGCTGAAGCAAATGACTCAGTGCCCATCATATTGCACGCTATGCCCTGAACTTCAAAGAGATAAGAATAAACCTGCCTGGCTTGACGGACTGCACAAAGACAGGATTGTCCCCCGAAACGGTCAGGCCATAGCCCTTCTCGTCCCGCCGCACGATCAGGCAGCGCTGCACCAGCAATACACCTGCAAAACGCACATACGCCCAGCTTCAGTCGGCCGAATTCTGGCAAAGGATTTAACACTACATCACTCGCAACCTAAGCTATAAATCTGCAAGCAGGAGCACTGACAGACTGCATGATAAACAGGAGACTTCATCAGCACAACACAGGCGGAACAAATAGGAGTAAAGGATAAAGTGATCGTTAACTATTGAATAGTTATGCTCAGGTGCGGCTTCAATTAAATAAACCAAGAATAACTAGTTAGCTAACGCTAGCATGCACCTTCTTTGAGGCTGTCTAACCTCTCTGCTTGCTCAAAGTCGCCATGAAAGTCCCACATTACATTCGGAGTCAAATAAGGCCTGGTCGAAGCCACAAACAAATAAAACAAACATATTCTTTAGAAAGGGCCGACAGCCTGATGGTGATCAATCGAACAGCAATAAAGTGCTAGAGCAAATTATCAAACTTCACTATGGACCAGACAACGCATCAAGAAATGTGCAACCCTAAGCACCTTTGTGATATATCATACTAGGCTAGATAAGGTTAGACTTTTCAGCTTAAACAAAAATATAAATAAACCAAACATATGCCAAATTCAATTTTCAAAATTGGGCTTTAAGCTAAAAATGTGTGTATACTTCACGTGTGTGCCATGCTAACTGGTTATAGTATAGAGTAGAAGTTACACTTAAGGGAGAAAACTAAAATGTGGGAGCCAAGGCCTTGGTGAGATGGATATCATTGAATGAAGTAGCACAGCTAAGCACTTTGAGACATTGCCCCACTGCCTTCCATGCCACTGCAAGCCGGAAGGGAGGCTCTACCTTGTCGCCATGTCTAGACCAACTGTGTAGTGCTGTGCACTGTCATTGCGTGCTTAGGGAAAACACTAGGCTAAAACAGGTACCTCCACTGCATATGAGGACGGCCAAACCAATAGGTGTCTCAAAAAAGTGCCATTTCAGCCATTGCAACGGTTAGCTGGCAGCTGCGTTATTCGCATGAGCACGTAGACCATGTGATGCCCCACACTATCGTTAAGGCTAGTGCACTAACTCAGATAACATAGCAACACACCTTTTAGAAACCAACATCTACCTGCGTTTTTGCTCCAACAATTTGATAATTTGCCTTCCGATACTTTCTTGTATTGGTAAGAGCATTATTCCTTCTGCAAGCAAGCTGTAAGCACTTTATAAGCAATTAACAATCAATTGTACACTAATCAAAAGTTAATCAAATGAAGTGACTTTTCACCGCATGTAAGTAATGCATTATATCATTGATTGAAAAACCTTAATTCACCCATAGGAAGTAATACACTCGACAAAAAGAAAAAAAAGATGAAAACTGTATCTACAAATAAACACTAAGAAAAGCCTGCCAAATTTTCATAAAATTAAAGAAAGAATATGAGAAGTCCAACCCACTTATAATTATAACAAAAGTTGCCAGCAAAGTTAGAAAACCAGGCTGTCCTGAGCCTCTTGTAATGAAAAAGCACTTCATTTCCTTTATTTCCTTAGCGGACAGCAGACAGCAAACGACCCTGGTCCCTGACCATGCAATGACATTTGTCCCAGATCCAACAAGCAGCATATATATATGGTCATTTCTTCCTATATTTTCTATGGTTTGCTTTAATAATTTATATTTCAGGTAGCAAATTATTTACAAACCAATTTTCCATTGTCAACAGCAGAAATCGAAAAAGAACGCATATTCCTTTATGCTGTCCTTGGTTTGGGTGACTATTGGCTCTCCTCATATATACGACTCGTATCTTCTTTACATGTTCAGGCAGCCCGTAACCAACAACAGAACAAGGCACCAAGCGAGAGCAAGTAATGCTTATGCAGCCCATATGTTAACAGGTGAGCCAGTTACTAACAACATGGAAAGCGAAAGCTGTTTACAAAGTACAAGGAAAGTACAAGGAAGCCTAGACAACATCAATGACCCAGCCCCTGGCTTACTGATAAAGTTATCAGAATGCCCCAGTGATAACCATGTAAAATGGCTGATAGACACACACTTCAAGCCCTTGTGATAAAGAAACAAAATGGATGAAGAAATGAAAGATTGTTGAGCCATTATAATAAGAATTTTCAGACATTATCAAGCTACATATGTGCTGGCACCCTCGGGATGGCCTCCAACATGCTAACGCCTAACTAGTCTGGTTTGTGTTTTATAGCAGTTGGATACAACACAAATTACAAATATCCCCACCATTTGAACAAAAAGCTATGTATTGAACGTGCTTACACCACCACTGAGTTGCAGCTGAGTTGCAGCTGAAACCTCTGACCACATCTCACATGTTGCAAGTGACAACAGGTGTAAATGTACTTAACTTGCAATGAATTGTGCAACATAAGTTGTACAAAGTATCTAAATCTAATGTTACGGTACACTGATCTCTGACCATTAAAAAAGACTTGTGAAAGGTGCCCAGACCTACACAGAAGAAGGACCCTTGCGACTCACCCTGAGTGTCATACCCATCGGCTGTGTGGGGTAGCTCCTCCCGTTTCGGTAGTGCATCGCCCTTGCTGAAGCTGCCCAGCCTGCACATGATAAGCCATGCCAATTCAGGAACACTGCCTGCCAAAGTGCACATGATGGACACAATGCAAGCATGTTACAACAGCAACCAGAACTGGTGCACCTCTTGACAAAAATGTAAAAGCATGAATGCTACACCGAAATGTTTTTGCTCGAGAATGCAAATCCCAGTACACAAAATAAACACTGGACAAAAGCGATAAGGAAAATAGAAACTGCGACTACATTTCACATAAAAAGGCCTCAGCAGCAGTGTGAAAGGAGTGCATTAGGAGGCATTCCTTTATTACATTGCTATCTCAGCTTCACTAACCCCTCACATGGGCTAGCCTGTCTTTCCAGGTCATTCAAATTCTTGACATGAGCGCGGACTTTCCCCGGAAGCAGTCTTTTCGTTAATGGACATGCCCAGTAGCACACTGCACTGGTTTAAGGGCCTACAACCACTTCCAACGACAGCATTTGTTTCTACCTACCACTCTGGCATGACAGCCATCCCTGACAAAGGAGCTGCAGACTCCCTAAACTCCACTGAAGCTTTTTTCTTATAATAAAAAAAGCTTGCTGCCATGCTTCCCAGAATAATAAAATAACAAAAGAAAAAGTACATGAGCAGACTACCACGTTCCACATCTTGCAAATAAGTTTGAACACTTGCACACCGCACATGTCTCTCAGTCACAGATCAACAACATTCCCATTCCAAACTGTGCGAAACAAGCAGCACCGAGAGAAGCAAGAGCAAATAATGTGCACAGCGTGCTCCAAAACCACACAAGGCCATGCGGACTAAAAACCAGCCTTTCACTACTGTATTGGCGCCGCCCACCACAGCGCCAGTGAAAAACCACACACCATCGGTCATCTCATTCACACAAACTGCACACCATTCTTCGCTGCTTTTAGGACCAACTGCACTTTTCAAATGAATGAATCGCAAATATTTTGCCTTTATAGTTTGTTTTCTGTGGGTAAGCCTTTTCCAGGTATTACTTTCACGTCTTCTGCTGCTCCCCAAGGGTTCATTCACATGCATGTCGTCAAAACAAAGGCAAGTGCTAACTATAACAATGGGACGACAAATGACTTAATTTGTAGTTTCCTCACAAACTTCAGCGTGAGGTCAAGGGCTGGCAGATGCATCCTGTTTGCCAGTGCTATGAAGGCTTGAGGGAAAAGAAAAGTGGCTTTGGCAGGCTCTTGTCAACTTAGTATTCAGAAAATGCCGCCTACATAGACTAGTTGTGAACTCTACACAGATTACAATCTGTCTGAAAGGTTAACACGAGGCCGTAGCTATGTGTACATAAGCTAAAAGGGAAAACTGTATACCATGCATGCGGCAAGTTAGGCACCTGCAAAACAATTGTCAAGATAGAATGATAGATTATGTCTGAATATTCCAACAGATCCCATGAAGGTAGAGAACATGTGCAGGCACAGAATTAAAGTTGCTACCTATTTCACAGTTGACCTGCAGAAAAAATATGGAGGCAGGCTTATTGTTTTCAATGTGTCTAAGAAATAAGGTGCTGTTGCAATGTGGCAAAGAGTGTCTGGCTTCCTACAAGGCAAAAAAACTCTTCAAAGTTTCGATGGAATTGAACTACTGTGATTTTATAGAGCACGAAATGCAAAATACCACTGAGTTACAAGCTCTGTATTATAATAAACTAACAGGACTTGTTTTATTGCATACAAAGTGGTGTGCTCTTTATGCACATGCTGCATGCTAAAATTAGTGCTTAGCTCAAAACAAATTAAGAGGAATGTAAAGGGACATACACAAAGTTAACATGCAGGCCATTACTTTCTCAGCACATGTTAAGTAGTGACTGGGGCTAGGGAACATTAAATAAAAAAAAAAAAACAGCAATGTGAAACATGACAGCATGCTGGTGTCAGTGCTGAGGATGAAACGAACGGTAGACGAATGGACTTCATGCACTCTGGTCTATCAACACAAGTTAGGATTGTTGTCTCTCGTTACTTATTTCCTATTGACAGCTGAAGTGTATATATATATTATATATATGTATGATTTAAGCTGAATAATAGCAATGAAAAATGTTGCATTACAGAATTGTCCAAGCTGTGTTGTTAACAAAACATCACTAAGGAACACAGAAATTACATCAAAGAATAATTCCACCAAAATACACTCAAAAAAGTAAGAAAATAACTGCGAAAGTTAACACGATGCTTCATAGCAATAACAAATACAACGGAAGGGGAAAAAAGTTGCTTTTTGTTTGTTTTGACAATTTAGCAGCAAAAATGTTGTGAATGGTCAAAACTATGCAAACACTGCACCACTCACCCTGAAGAATATTCGAACAGGCACGTTAGCAAGCAGCACAATGGCCAAACATGTCAGTGCTATGCAGTTTCCCACCAAAGCTTCAAGCACACAAAAGAAAAGCCCTGCTCGGCAGTGAGCGTCTACTATGCAACGGCACCCATGCGTACAGCGTAATGTCACACGTAAGAAGCAATGCATGCAGGCACAAGGTGTCAGTGCTCCAGCAACCTTTCTCTCCTGCTTCCAGTGCCAGCACACAAAAAGAGAGGAGGGTGTGGCCATGGTGCTTACCGCACGGCATCTGTGCGCACGGAGCGTCCACCTATTGTTTTGTTTTTCGTACGTGTGCGAGTGCCTGAGTTGTGCCTGTGAGTGGACCTTGTGTGGCACCTAGACGATGAAACACAAGTGCTCGCTGTCACTTAAGCAGAACTCCTGATGGCTAGATTCCACCGTCACATTCTCAAGTCCAGCTGTCATGCAGGACAACATGCTCGGGAGAAGAAAAAGTGCACATATGCCACAAAGAACGGACCACTTGTAAACACAAATGCTCCGCCTCAAACAGAACCCACGAGTAAGCTCATAACAGGGTTGCTTGAGAAGATGCTGAGAAAATTGGACTTAAAAGAAGGTCATTTCTCCTCGTTCGAGAAAACAAAGCACAGCTTAGGAAAAAAAAAAAAAAGCGCCAAACAACATAAACAATAAGCAGAACAATACAAGCAGTAAATATTATGCTGGAACATGGTCAGAATAAGCCATCTTTGCTGAAGCCATATTCAGCCCAGCCTTATAATCAGCCCTGCTAAACAAAGGTAATGCATTTGCAATAAAAACCACAGAACATCAAGTGAGACATTTCTGATGCACTAAAATTAAACAAAAAGCTCCCTGTGCGGCCCCCAACTAGCTATCGTGAAACCAAACTTTTATACCTATTCCTTCAAAGTGGTGCTACAGTGTAATTCACACACGCACACACTGTGTATGTTTATAAACCCAGGCATGAGACCTCTCCCCATCTAATCAGCACATGATACTCTGGACTAAAGTTATACCATTCTAAGAAACTAGTAGCATACAAATAAAATGAGGCTAAGCTTGGGGCTGAGTGCCCATCATTAAAAAACAGCGTTTCAGGATTCAGTTTTAATCAAAGAAAGTCAGCATTAAATAACCATAAACAAAAAAAATGCTCTGAATTATGCTTAGTAATTCAACAGATAATCTGCACGTCCCTAGAATTAAAAAATTCTACTCCTAAGGTTTTGGCATCCCAGTCTTCAGATGGAAGTTAGCAGGATGTGCGCAAAACTTTTTTTTTTTTTTTTCTGTTCAGGCCTACAGCAGGCACCGCTTGCTGATTTTTTTCTGTTTAGGCAGGCACCCTTGTACAGCTCTTGAGAGCTTTTTCATTTGCATTTGGTGCATGTTTAGCCTGACAAATAAACGTGACCCTCTTTGAAAGTGCCATGTTCTTGCGTACATAATTCCTGAAGTCACTTCTTCAAGCTCAGTCATTTAGGTGCAAGCATACTTTCACGTGTGTGTTTAGGCGTTCATGAGCATTGGTCTTTATACGCGTTCACCGCGGCGGCAATTTTCGGAGTCCTACTCCGTGTGCACGACCCATGGCTGAGCCCATCGGTAAACCATCCTTAATTTTTCGCGAGTACAACATGACCCACCGAAGAGTCACTGTCAAATACAGCTTCTTAAAACTACCAACCGATGACAACAGCAACCCGATTTCCGTGCTTTATGTGGCAGTTTGGAAAATCTGAGCTGTCTCACAGCTTAACTGCGTGGCTCAGTATTCGTGCCCACCAAGAATGCATGTGACCCATCAGTAACACACAACACAGTAGATATGTAGATGTCAGTTATATTACGCAACAGCGCATGCAGCTTGGTCAGTTGAAAATCCATCGCCATAACCTAGTTTCAGCTCGGGTGTTGTTGGGAGTTTTGGGGAGTTGTTCGAAGTGTTAGGAAGTGTTCGCAATGTGCAAAGAAAATTGACAGGAGTTGTCAGCATGGAGGCCCGTGGTTGAGGCAGTGTCCCTTCCCTTACAGCCTGGTTCAGGTGCCCACCGAGAACTGTAACAGATACCGGGCCTTCCCTTTGCTATAAACCAACTTACAAAAGAACTATCGCATTAACCCTTAAGCGAAAAATGAGCGTCCCCCAAATCTTCCATTATTTTGGCAGCTCTTATTTCTAGCAGAAGCAATCTTCTGTATGCCACAGTCATCTACCACAGAAAGGTAACAGCAATGGTTTTGTGGCGTACACATTCTTCAAGGATAAAATTGCAAGCATAATAAAGAATAAAACAGCCAGTCCAATTAGCAAACATGAAAAATACTCCCCATACCAATGCACGGCTCCCGGCAACTTGCAAAAAAAAAAAAAAAAAAGAAAAGAAATGATGCAAGCTGTCAAGAGCACTCACTGCGATATTGCAGTCTTTGATGTTATTGCTCTTTTTTTTTTCTTTAGAGGGTTTTACGGTTCATAGCAACTCAGGCTATGAAAGACGCAGTTGTGGAGGGTTCCGGAAATTTTAACCACATAGGGTTTTCTAAATGTGCACTGACATCAAACTCTAAATGAGCACCTTGTTTTTCACCTCTATCGAAAAGAAGTTGCAGCATCCTTAGGCTTAGCAGTCATGCGCTGTAACCACTGAGCTTCTTATGGCTTCTGTTGCAGGCAACACAAGCCTCAAAGCTCGCACTAAATCACCTGTTGCTACAAATCATTGTTTTTCATCCCCGTTTGCGCGCACAGAACCTACCCCACCCCCTCTTCGCATGCACTTGTACCCTTGCACAATTCTGTGATGCTAAAACTATGCGAGAACCTCTCAAGCTACATGAACCTGGACTAAAGATATTCCATGCTACCACATCTGCCAATGGGTGTAAGAAAAAGCAACAAAGTATCCCTCCTGTGCTCTGCTATAATCACTGAGCATTCATGCTCCACAAGCGCAAGTTCTGGTCACACCTCTATGAATGTGTGCAACCTGACATTGTCCGTGCACTCACATGCAGAGTTTACAGCCCTCATACACAAAAAGTTAATTTTGCAATAGACACAACATGGATGGCAGTTCTGCCCACATACAGCCCCTCAACAATGTAGCATTTCATGGCCATTCATGAGAACCTTCCGCCAAGCAGCATGCAGAGGACTGCAGCATGACGCGTGTGTTCCTTCCCTTTCTAATAACACTCTTTACAGCCAGCCTAGGCTAATGCATCAACCACTATTTTCTTTCTTTAACTTATCTTGAGACCTTAACGAAATTCTGCCCACTTGTCTACAAAAGATGATTCTCTGGCTCTTTCTGGCTACGGAGACATTTGCACGGCAACAAAATATGTGGTTATTGCCGAGAAAACTAGATTTAAGTCTTCCTGCTAGCCAATTCAAACCTGTAACATTATAACTGAAAGAGCACAGAATGCCACTATTTTTAAGTGTATGACAGTGTTCCATAACCTCCAGGATTCATACCCGAAAATCATTGTTAATGCAACCATTTCACTTGTGGAATCAGCCAGTGATGATGACACGTACATCTAGTTTCTTGGTCCTTTCTTGCTCATAAACGCTCAGTAGTGATTATAACATGGTACCTTTTCGACAGAAGCAATTTCCAATTGGTCCACAGTGTCCATTTAAGGTCAACAAGAGCAGTAATTAGCAAAAGCCTTTAATGGCATTCTCTTCTAAGTGCCAGCAAACATGTATTGCGAAGCACCAACAGACCCATTCGCACAGACGTAACTTCACTCTTTACGTACAAAGGCTTTAGGTTTGTGCACAAATGCACGTGTTCATGTATATACACTCGCCAGATGAAGTGCATGCATACTTTACTCAACCTAATCATAAATATCTGCGCTGCCCTAAAGTGATGCACATAACTGCTGCCACAGTTACCAGAACAACTTGAACTGTGCTTTGACCAATTATTTATTCTTAATTAATCTACCAATATGTTAAATTTACCCAATGTGTTAAAAAAGAAACGTCTACCACAACTTAAGCTCCCCTTCAAATTGGCAAAAAGTATTCTGAGTGATGTGTTCCTTGCAGAGTGCAGCACTTCTGCTCACATCCTTAAGAAAAACTTAAAGCGAGTCATAGAGTTTTAATGGCACAATTGTGTGCTCTAGTCAATAAAAGAGCTTGTGAAATTTCCTCATGCCGTACTTCCCACCTAATACAGCAAATTTTGTTAGGAGAGGCGACATAAAAGCTCAAAAAGTAACTAATACTACAGCTCTAGCAAGGCGTTAGCTTGTAAAGCGGATACGGTATTGGAAAAAAGTAGAGCAGTGAACCAAACCTTTTCTAACTCTGACAGCAAACATTTGCTTCTGCTGCAATCACACAGAAGCTATGCACTAAAGAAGTGCTTAGCACTGCGCCTTTTGTGTGGAAGGAATAAAAATCTTGCAAACAAAGCTACCAGTACTCAGTTTCAGTGCAACTGCAGTAAAAAGATTCACCCTAAGATTTATTCGAAGAAGTGTCTGGTGCACAGCTGCACCTCTATTTGCCATTATATTTCCATTATATTTACTTATATCAAGCATTTAAATTACTTTTGCTCATGAAATTTTGCGTGTGAAATCAGAAAGAAAGAAGTGAGGCAATTTTTCATGTACTCATGATTATCTTGTACAATACTCACAGCAAGTGCAGCTAAAAAAAAAAACAAAGAAGATTCATATATGTGCTCTGTGACAGCTAATCTACATTTGATTTGGTCTCTTGTTAGGCATCAAAGACTAAACTATCAAGTTTTCGATATGAACAGCAAAACATTGGCAAATTCCATGTCACTGACAAAGCACTCAATTCAGAATTTCCCCATTCAGATAACTGAATACTGGTCTGTAAGGTTTAACACCGCAAAGTGGCCCAGGCTATGAGAGATGCCGTAGCGAAGGACTCCGGAAATTTCAGTCACCTGGGGTAAACATGCAGACATTGCGGTTTAACGACTCAGCCACCCCCGGCGGTGCATATAACTCAACAGTTAAATTAGGAAAAAGCTGAAGGGTGCAAACAATGCACTAAACTTAATGTGCAACCGTACATTTTGTATGTAACCCTATCATTTCAGACAACCTCTTCTTATTTCCCTCTATAAGACCTATTCAGGCCATGAAGTCTGCTTTTAAGGTTTGTAATGGGGCACCCAGCTCCATAGGCTCTGTAAGTGCCCCTTAAACAACTCTGAAGCAGGCCATGTGATCCTAAAACATTTAAGACAAGGCTGTACCTGGGTATGCAACCTGTAATTTAGCTTTTGGAACAGTCAATCAATGCCCCTCTTCGCAGCATTCACAACATGGGGCAATCATTTTCACACACAAAAAAAAAAAAAAATTATTTAAAATGAAATGAGAGCAGCAGAGCTACTTAGCCCAGTTAGCTGCTATCAAAGCAATAACAACCAGAAGCAACAATTCATAAGTTCAAAAATGAAAAAAAAAAAAAAAAAAGAGCTCTTAAAAAGGAGTTCATTTTTGCCAGCTGAATGTGTCAGTGCATTTGTGAGGCTCAGTTCAGAGAAAGCTTCACCAGGCCCGCCCTGGCTTTGGATCACAGGAAAGTACACCCTACAGTGTTTACCTGAGCCTGTCCATAGTTACTGGCGCCATAGGTCTCGTGTCAAGTGACCCAAAAAAACTTCATGAACTCATGTCCAATGATTTTCCTCATCATCTGCAGCACACCTGTGGAATGACTAATCATGAAAAGTCAAGGCACTGAATTAAATTATGCACCCAGCAACCAAATTTTCGTCAAATAGCAATAGAAAAAACTCAGTAGAGTCAAATTTCAATTCAGTAGCACTATGCAACTGTTGAGTGCAGGCGACATCGCATGTCCAATTTTTACTTTTCAAAAGAGTGTACAACCACATGTAGTGTACAACCATAGCCTGAAGGGACGCCAGGAGATCAGAACGCACACACTTGCCTCGTTAAATGAGCCAGAGCTAAACACAGCAGCAAAATTGATGCTGTTCTTTAAAAGTGCACAATCTATTCGCATATACCTGCATCTTGAACTCAACCTCACTACGCCATGCGAACTATATCTGCCGCTGCAGCTATGCGTATCAAAACAGACCTGACGACTTAAAAACCATGTCGTGTTCTGTTTTCTAGTGCATTACAAGTCGGTACTATATCAAGAATGTATTCTTTGATTTACAATTAGGGCACATTTCTTTGCCTACTAGAGAAGGCAGCAAAAGATGTTTCAAAAAATAGTGGGCTAACTAGCACATTTCCTGCCATTTTGTTGCTGGCAGATTTTCCCTCTGTACCGGTATCTCATTTTTTCATTTCTTGCATCATTGGAATATTTGAAAAACAATAAAATTGCATAATCACTGTAATATTGGTTTGAGAGATCCCATTGTGTCAAAGTTTTTAACTACTTTCACAGTCCGTAAAAACATTTGCACGTGCCTATCAAAAAATTATGCATGGATGCTTTTCTTTGAAAAACCAACCAGTGGACCTTGTTAAAGGTGCACTTAAGGGAATTTCGAGCCCATTTTCTTATCACAGGAACTCTACACATTTCTAGCGTTCTTATAAACTGCAAATTATTGCTGTGTGTTGTCAATTCACCTTTTAAAATCGAATTAGATGTCCTGGCTCCCGCACTTTTCCTTTTTAACTTGCTGCAGAGAATAGGAAGTGTGGCCCAATGCACACTTGCCCAATGACAATGCACAATGCCTTTCAGGCAATAGCATCGTGGCTTGCTGCTCAGCCATTGGCAAAGTAATAATAGACACAGTGAGTGATCTCGTAAATATAATATGCTTGCTTTAGGTTTGCTGTCTTTGCGACATGTTCTCTGTACCATAAATATGCAGCAGCTCTATCAATAAACTATTCACATTGTGCCCTCCCCCCCAAAAAAGTTGTAGAGGTTCAACTACCCTTGAACCAAGTTTCACGAGCATAAGCCATCAGCCACAGCCACAGTCGCAACTGTTGTTTCGATCTTGGCTCGCTTCTGTGCTCGACAAGGCTCTCAGCAACAGGCTACTCTGGCTTCATCATTAGATGTTCTCAGCAGCCTATCTGACATGGCCACGGTCTCTCTTTAGTGAGAGTGACTTCCTCAGTGCCATGCCGCCTGTTTTTGTCACATCACCAGTTAAATGAAGGAGCGTCACAGATGAAACTTCATGAAGACAACAATGTTTGCTGCACAGCGCGAGGGTGTATTGCTGTCTTACACGATGCGACATCAGCTGCGGCGATAACACAACACTCTCGTGCCTCGGCCGGGGAAGCTGATTTGTAATACTGGCGCAAATTCAAAACCCAGCTGCAGCAATGTTTTTTGCAGTGCAGTTGTGGCAAGGTTCACATGATACTGGCATATGCGCAGTACCTAGATTGAGCAGATGAATGACTTTGGAGAATGAAGATGATGTGTGCTACACAGCGTAAGAGTTCATGGTCATATGTTTGGAGTCTGATGATCTTGAAGTGCAGCATGGGAGAAGTAGAGCTTTTGTTTTAAAACTACTTTGAGTGTCTTCACTGAATATAGTTAATTTCACTGGCCACCACAGAGTGATGTAGTCGAGTCTCGCAAAAGGAAACACTTCACGTGTATTTTTATTTGTGTATTTTTATTTCTGTGGGCTTAATTAGTGGCTATGTTTCCTGCGACTGACTGAGGCTATCTACCCATGAAAGCGCTAAAAAAATATAAAAGTGAAAAAAAAATTTACAGTGCTCTCTTCATTGCACATTCAAAGCCTGGGCATGCTATTTAGGCCAAAAATTACTTGCTAAATACCCAAGCACTGAACAGTTCACTGCCTGGCTTAAATATTCATAAACAAGGTCCTATATTCCCTTCAGGGGCAATTAAATTTTCTGAAAGAAAAAAAAATTTTTTTGCACCATGCACGATCAGTAGGCTAGGCAGAATTGAAATATAAAAGATTATGCAAAAATGTTTATATTGTATTCGTGTCCACACATATGTGGACATGGCGCCTCAAAGCTGCTACAGGAATGAAAACATTGCAACATTTTCTAACTAATCATTAAGCATGAATAAATGTTTTCCTCTGAAAATATCTTGACACCTTCAAGATTAATATGCAATCAGCATATTACATAATGCTCTTGCACAAAATAACGTAGCGCCGTGGACAGAATGTGTCACTTTAACAATTTCATCATTAAGACTGCGTGTCCACATTTGTGGACGCGAAACTCTGGAAGTCCGCTGAAGCCCTTTTTCTACATCTAAGATAATGAAATCTGGCATGCGACATCTATATTCCCTTATTGACACATTCATTACAATAAATTGTATTATTAGGCATCGGTTTAGAAAGAGACATGCAAAAATAAGCTACTGATTCGTCCTGCCATAAAACGCTGCGACATCTATCTTTACTTGCCGTCTACAAACACATTTCCCAGTAGCAACAAGAGATGGTGCCACATACTCGACAGGGCACGCCCAATTGTTACGGGTGCCCGTAGCAATTGTTCGCACTTTGTGCAAAGATATAATAAAATTTGGGTCGCGTCCACATATGTGGACGCCTGAAGGGGTATCAAGTGGTGTGTTGACTCCCCGCTACCAGTTATTCAGTAGAATCTCGCAAAATAGTCTAAAGGCCATGTGTGAGGGCGCAACTTCGCTTTCTGCACTGATCATGCACAGGAAGAACTGCGTCGCACCACACAAAGTTAGGGATGCCTCTGCAGCTAAAATACAAATGGATATAGCTCTGGCCTTAATGGCAGAACAGGTGACACCTGTGTGGCGACACCTGCAATGAGGAGCAACCTTTATGTTAACAAGTGCTACAATGTCCACTTACATCACGCAGAAAGAAGAACGCTCTATAGACAAGTGCACTCGCTGTCCTAGCACAGTATTAGTGCATGACATGCATCTCCATTACTGTTCAGCTGAAGATCACGCAAACACAGCACCATGTTAAAGTATAAATAAACTGCTATGACCTCAACTTACCAATGTCATCGTCATATGCAGCCTGGCTATACCCACTTAAAGAAAAAGGCCATAGAGCTCCACTAACCCTGCCCCGCACCAGCTGCGGCCACCTTACCCCAGCAAATTTCTAATTTCATACACCCACCATTAGCTGGTGCTGCCTCCTGCTATGATTACCTTTTACTTTGGAATCCAGTAAATTACCGTTAGTGACCATTGGTTACCCTGTTTTCTAATTACATTCCCTACCAATGTAAATTTCATCTTGATTTCAACTAAAATGTCATTAACTCACAGTTGTTCCCAAACCCACCTTGTTCTCTAAAAGACTGTGTCTTAAGTGGGGATAGAGGGCTAAAGGATCAACATTTGAACTGTTGCGCCAATTTTGATCATTCAGGGATGGCTTATAGTCCTCTTATTAGAATATATGCTGTTTCATCATGTTAGCACAAATAAATAAAAAATTAAGTGTGTCAGCTTAGGAAAACTATCATTTAAGCATCATGAAGATGTACTAATCGTTCATGCTTAGATAACTTCTAGGCAATTCATTGTACAGGATAAGGCCAAATGCGGGTTCTTCATGACATTTTTTTGTAAAAACCTGAGCACTTTAATAATGAATTTCGCTGTTTCCATTGTCACTATATTTCACATATTTGACTCTTTTTTCCTTAGAGATATGTTAGCACAAATAAATAAAAAATTAAGTGTGTCAGCTTAGGAAAACTATCATTTAAGCATCATGAAGATGTACTAATCGTTCATGCTTAGATAACTTCTAGGCAATTCATTGTACAGGATAAGGCCAAATGCGGGTTCTTCATGACATTTTTTTGTAAAAACCTGAGCACTTTAATAATGAATTTCGCTGTTTCCATTGTCACTATATTTCACATATTTGACTCTTTTTTCCTTAGAGATAATAAGGAATCCAAAAATTGTCTTATCTTGCTCCCAACAAAATTTTAGTCAAGAAAACACCTTGAAAGCAGCCTCTGGCAAAAAAATTTGGAAACGGTAGCTTTCCTAACCGCAATAACGAGCTCTTGCAATAAGTGCGAACAGAGAAAAACAAGTTCAAAGGTTTCAGAACATGCTATTCAAATTTAGGCTCTATATTAATAAATCAAAGTAGCCTGGTGCATATGTTGGGCCATTCGTTTCAACATGACACTGCTCCGTGGTGATTGCTTCAAGTTGCCTGTTTTTGTTTTTAGCTTTAAAGCTGTCCAGCGCCCCTGTCTGCACTCGTGAAATGCATTCCTTGGTTGCTTGCTGGGTGTGCCTCTTCCTCTTGGCTCCATATTCTACCTCCAGCTTGTTGAGTACTTTGGTTAGCCAGGTTACATGCTGCGTTTTAGTCAATCTAAGCTTTTATTCCGGTTTAACAGCCAATCTGCTGTTGCCACGGCGCAAAATTTGCCTTTTCTTTCAGTTTTTCTGTTTAGCTGTCGGTTGTTCTCTCTATAGTCGGGCCTTTTTGGCCAAAAAAGCGAAAAACACGCATTTTAATGTGGGGATACACTGCGCACTCAGTTTCTGTCCCCCAGTGTGCCTGCGTCTTGAAATCAGCACTCATAGGCGCTTTCAATGGTGAGCGCACCCCATCTCGCAAAAGAACTAATTTTATTTTTTTCTACAGCGCAGATGACAACTAAACTTGGTGAGAAGCTTCTGTAGTACATGAACTGTCCAAAACAAGAAAAAATTAGAAATTCGGTTTGTTTTTTAGTGCAAATTGTGATTTCAGCCCCGCATCCCCCCTTAACGTTACCCATATCAATCTTCTTTCTACAGGTCAGTGAGTGATCCCCTATTTCGGCAGAACCCTTTTCATTAGCCTCCACATTTCTGCTGCAAAGGTGAATACCGGTAAGGTACACCTGCTATATACTTTTCTCATGAGGGGACCGCCATTTGTGATTTGAAAGTGCCTGCCAAATGCACTTTGCCCCGTCTCATTTGTCTAATTATATTTTATTTTTGTGCGCTCACTACACCAAGTATAAGTACTCCCATAACACTTGCTACAACAGGGCAGAAACTTGCTACCCTATCATAAAGTGTGTTGCCTTAAGAGATTTTTTAACCTTACTTAAGCTTTCTGCATATTAATTTCTGCTTCGCCTGTCTTTGTCGCTGATCATTAATTAAGCATACATATGAGCATATTACGAGCATCTAGTGGAGACTCACACAAGTGCCAGAGACAATCAACTGTGTTTTAGGTCCCTCTGCATTGCGAAGCAGCACCATGCCTTGAAAACTGTGTTTATTTGGAGGGCAATGGACAAATGACAAGCTCTGAAAACATTTTTTTCTCCCCTTCTAGTTATTTGCCATACACTGAATTCGTTCTCTGCCCACCTATAAGACAGTGGACCTTGAAACATTCCAAAACTCTTCTACTTTCCTTTATCTCTGTTGTACATGCAATTCAATGACCACATCTCTATTTATTTTTATTTTTTAACCTCTACAACCTTTCCTTCCTTTCTCTCCCAATGCCCCCCTATTATACAAAGTGCCACCTCAGACCCATTTTCATGCCAGCTAAATTCTCTGCCTCTCATTACAGAGCTCCTGGCCCTCTCTCCGTAAAGTCGCAATGTATAATAAGACTGAAATATGAGAAAGTTAGCTCAAGGTAACATTCAGATTGTTTCAATGAATCTGAAGACTACATATTTGTGAAAAAGAAAGCTGATGCCAACAGGCTTCCCATGCCCGAGGAGCACATTCTTGTGCTATAGCCTATATGCTTTGTATTACTGATGCCATGAGCAAAGACCCATCCACCCCACATTAAGTAAGCAATAACACAAAACACTAAATTATACAGAGAGTCTGCAAGCAAGTCTAAGATTTTAACACACTGAAGGGCGGACACTGAAATTCTGCATCTAGATCCCTAAATGGCAGGCAAGTAGTTCAAGAATGCCCAACTTGCTGTAAGAAACAAGCACCACGGCAATGACTCTGTTGATTGCCAAGAGGTGGACCCATGAATACAAGGGCCAAACAAGACTCTGTGTCTATCGTAACTGCTACCAGGTGTTGTCATCATGCACGCATGCGTTGTCAAAATCAGCATCACCCAAATATGATGCAAGAAACTGATGATCGCAGCTTGCTCATCAAACGCACGAAAGCTCATAGACATGTTAGCAAAATCTAAACCTCCTGCGACCAGAAAAGGTTGGAAGTTCAAACGAAGACCATATTGCACAGTTTTAGTGAACATTGGAAAGATAGGGCTCTCCAGTGTTTACAAGCCAGTCAGGGCATGAGCTTTCTGGAACAGTGTGATAACAAAGCTCACTGATAAATTCCGAAGATAAGCCCATGCAATTCTTCTCCATGTCAGCAATGTTGGCCAGCGTCGTCATATTAGCTTCATGTCTCATACTACCATAATCTTAAATCTTTTACTTAGAGATAAGGCAAAAAGAAGAAAGAGATGGAAATGATGAAAACCTTAAGCACTCTTCAAGAGCTACAGCAAGGCATAAAAATGTACAACATACTAGGTACATTATATTGTTAGAAATTCTTGGCCATTGAGCCCACCAAGCTTCTTAACAATTAGACAATGCATAAAGAGTACAAATTACACCTCACTGTAATATAGCAGGTTCTGAAATAGGCAGACATTCTGAGCAGAAAACAATTGTGCATTTAGAGCTCAAATGCAAGCATTCAGGCTTCTCTGGACCAGGGAAACAGTGCAGGTCAAGGCCACCAGGTTTATTATTGAATTTGATGCAAATGTTCATGAACATACATTTCTGCAGCACAGCTAAGCACAGATATGCATGCTTGAAGCCATGAGCATGTTGGTCTGTACAAGATAACAAGGCACCATTTAATCATTATGTGATCAAGGTGAGGAAAAAATTCCTATTATAGTGCTTGCTTCTTTTCATTGAAATCTCAGATGGCATATTAAACTCCATTTTGTATACAAGATGTCTTTCTGGAAGAAACGACAATGGAATATTGATAGCAGCAAGACATGGAAAAGTGCTTACGCATGATCAAGACGAACTGCCCCCAGAGATTCACTAGAAGCAAGATTTTTCTATTACTTTCCTTTTAAACTCCAACCACAACCAAACATACACTACCAATGAAGCATTGCTGGAAAAATGATGCAACCTTCATTCGTGGAGTGTATGAGAACGAACAGCCAGAGGCTGTTTATGGTAAATAAGATCATCGCCCCCTTTCAGCACTGCAATGAGACTATATACATGAGAAGCAATAAATAGTGATCAGTCACACAGCACAAAAGAAGTAGTCAAGCAATAAAAACAGAAAACATATCACGAGCGCATCAAAATAAAAAAGTAAACTAAACAGTTCTGTAAATGAATGATTTAGCACCCAAGTGCACAACCAGTGACTCTCATAACTCAGCCTAGGCCTCAGGACAATTATTTCTGGTACACTACTCTACCTTCAGATGGCAAGAGTAAAATGTGGATTTAATAGTTTCGTCGAACGTCTAGCACTGCCAGTAGTTCGGGCACAGCAGGATCGAATTGCCAGCCGCAGGGCACAGCTTCAGCGCGAGAGATGGGCACCAGAGACAAGCGATGGTGATGGTGATGCCGCAGCGATGTCTGTTCATCGTCTTCTTTACGAAGGAACCAGTTACTGAATACATTAACTGATGTGTGACGATTGCTTGTGGAATTGATAATGCTACCATGTATAGAGGTGGAGGGAAATCGAAGTGGGCAATGCAGGAAAAGAAATTTCAAACACAGTTATGACAAAAGGGCTACATCATTAGAGTAGAGAGACTGGCTAATTGTGGCAGCAAGGTTGAACACATGCTTTTTGAGCACATAAATGCACAGCACTTATGAAAATATACACATGAGTAATAAATACTAGGCTAGTAGCATAGGTGTATGCATACATAGTCATGTATGACGGTACCTCCACTGGAAGCACTTCAGGTCTTCATTACTCTTCTGGCATGCATTGCAGACGAGATGGACTGAGCGAACGGTCGGTTTCAATAGAAAGTGATGGCAAGAAGGTTTACTAGCGCAACAAAAATGTTGACCCGAATAAAAGAAAGAAACACAGGGCCCAATTAGAAAGCACAGTGGTTAAAGTTGAACTAATTTTTTGTGCTCAAAAATATGCAGTCCACCTACTACCAAAACCAACTAGCCAGTTTTTCTACTTAAACAAATGCACTTTCTTGTACACTGGGTCCTGTGTTTACTTCTTTTATTAGCATCACCATTCCTGTTGCACCAGTCAACTTACTTGCCATCACTATCAGGCAAAAAGGGCATTTGTTCACCCTAAACAACCAACTGCTTCAGCTTGAACGCCATGTCGCGTTTTCTCCACCCATTTCTTCCCAAAGATATGCTAGCAGAGTAGCAAAGATCTTCAGGTCTGTGCCATGATGCCAAGTGAGGCACCTTCATACATCGCTACATGTGCATGCCTTTTTGCTAGCTCAGCTTTGGTCCTGTGAGTCTTTTCCCAAGACCCGTACATTTTCGTGCTAAAAAAATATACACTTGGAATACATAGACCAGTGAGAATCCACTTCACGGTTAAAGAGGAGAACTTTTGTGAGGATGTAACATTAATAATGGCCAGGTAATAATCAAATTTTGATGAGATGACCACAGCAAACCTATTGTCGATAGGTCTGGGTGTGCTAGTAATGTAAGCCTGGTAAGAGCCTGAAATTGATGTGTGCTAACGATCACTGCAAATGAACGCAGCCAAAATGGATTTTGCAAACAGCCTATCTATCTCTGAAAAATGGCAGCAAGAAGCTCAACACACAGCAGGCATCAAGGGTGCGCGAGATAATCTCATGCATGGCAGCTGTCGCTCATGCAAATTTCAAGACTGCCTTTACAATTTCAGCGATTAAACAATCAAACTTTATTTAACCAAGCAATACCTACACTGTGACAACAGCTAAACAGGCTATCATTATAACAAATATATTTGCCAAAATACTCGCATGGAGAGTCCTCTTTTATCTATTTTAAGGTTGATATTTTCTAGGGCACCAATGCATCTAAGTTATTTTACTCAAAAAACCTGAACCACTAAAGAAATGATTGTTGAGGGCTGAATTGGACTCCCTTGATGCAAAATACCCAATTGATTCCTATTCCATAAATCTTTGTATTAACAGAAATACCATCCACCACTTGTAAATTGTGCTTTTGATAACCTTTGCTTTTGCCAGCCTTGTAAGTGACTGTACCAGACTGCAATAGGAGCAAGTAGGGGAGCAACTGCTGAATGGCCCTTCAAACACCGACCAGGAAGAAAAAAGCCTTTGTGCTTATCAGGGGAGAAAGATGTATTTTTTTTTTTTTTTCGTGTATTCTGTTCAGGCTGTTGGTATCCAGGACACTTATCTCTGCTTGCAAAAAATAAGCCTTCAGGCGAATCCCGCCATGCCGCGTTTGGCTGAACAGTGCAACCCTCACCAATAATCGCAGCTGGAGGCAACTGAATGAACACTTACTTCCTAAGTCAGCAAGCCTCATTGCACCGAATTCTATTCTTATCTTTACACTGTACCAGGAGTGGTTAGTGCTGTTCCCTTTCTAGAGAATTCACTAACATATATGCACGCTTTAAATAGAAAAGCTTTTATAAGGGTGCCAATTTCAGCAATTGGCACAATGATTGGTTAATGGATACGTTGAGCCAGCACAGCTAGTTCTTCACTATCGACTGGAGCACCCTGTGACGATCGCATATGCCGGTGCCCCATAAACACGATTACTGTTGCGGTGTTCCTGCTGCAATCCTACCCTAGGCTACTAAATCATCGGTCAACGGCGATTCAGAAGTGAGCGCCTGCATCAGCGCATCTACGAAGCTGATCCCGCCAAGACGGGCCACACACACGGGCCAGGCTCTGCCATTGACGGTATGCGGTCAGACTGGAACAACAACGCACGAACTGCCGCGAGATATTCGCAGAGAAGCACCACACGCGCTGCTTTCCGCCTGTACCGTTTTGCTGCACGGTTGACCCAGCAACGACACACTGTCCGTTCGACAAGGACATATTACCTAGTCCGTAGACACGCCCCTGAGCGTGAACGAAGCGCGGAAAGCTCGAGACAGGAATCGGGGCGCAGTCCTTCCGTTCACTTCGCGCCCAGAGCCTCGTGCGTGGGATGAATTTCGCGTTAGCAGTCGGCGCAGCCGAGCTCGCTGGGGGCTCCATTCAAAGCTGGCATGACAAGGGTCGCAACAGCGCCCACCTCTGGCCCCTCGGGCGACGCGACGGAGCCTTGGGACGGCCCTTACGCGGGTTACGGCCGCGCGTGCCTTCTACAGGCCACAGGATCGTGGGCGAGGGTGTTCGAGAAAAGCTCTGGGCTTTGCATCGCTGCTTGTCGACGGCCCCACTTCAAGAGGCCGCCGCTCGCCGTCGACGCCGAGAGACTCGAAAGCGGACCTCGGGCGGTTAGGCCTAACACGCTCACGAAGAGGGTCTCAGGGCCCGATCAGATGGCCTCGGTGCAATGCTTAACATATGCCAACTTGTTCCTAGGCTGCACGATTGCTTCCACGCCAAACAGCGCCACGCAGAACGCGATTTGTGGTGAGGAAAGAACGCGGATAGACACACCCTAAAGCCCATCCGTACGTATCCGGACGATCGCCGCCACCGGACCGATTGCGGCAGCCCTTAGTTTCAATGCCAACTGGGTACTCGGGCGGGCGGCTGAAGTACACGCACTGAACAATGCAATTTGGCAATTCGCGACAGCTGTCATCGCTCGGTATCGCGGACATCTCCGTCGACCCCAGCGATCGGATCTGAGGGCAAAGCAACAGACCAGCGTTTTTGTGTGTCAGCACCGGAACATGGAAGCAAGCAGTACTTCAGCTTACCTGTCGTGTAGGCCAGGAGATATATCCATTATTTCAAGTATCAAGGGTAATCACATAATTCCATTGCACTCATGCCGTTCATAAAAACAAACTTTCTATAAACAACCAATGCACAAGCCATCAAGACTAATATGGCTGACGAGCGATGCACGGAATGCACGCTGGGAAATTGTCGTCACTAGACAGATGCCGTCAGTTCTGTACGTGGGAGAAACACACCTACTTGAACTGGTAACTGGTATGATTTGCACTGCTCTAAAATCCTAGCTTCTCACTGGTGCGCGCAATTGCAAACAACCTTCCAACATTACTGTGATTGCCATTTTGTTCTGTTCACGGAAAGTGAATTTTAACCCTGCTAATTTAAGCTCTGAGTGCTCTGGGTTAGTTGACGAAGTCATGCTGACCTCATCCCCAGTACCAGAACAGGCACTCTTGGTCCAGACCAGCCATGAATAAAATTTACGATTTAGTGCGGAGTTTGAAAGAAGGTAACCAATATTTAATAAAAAATATTCTGTTCTTCGAGAGTGGACGTTTCTGAGCCACTCTTAGAATGCAGAATACACAAGATACAGACTGAAGGCACCTGAAGAAATCAAAATGAGATCAGATGCGATGAGAGTGCAGACCTTTTCAATTTTAACTTAAAGAAAATCTAACGAGCTTCATTTCAATAAAATAATATACTTGTGCAAGCATGCCATATTGTGCATCTGCTTTTGACAAACTTCACCGAAATCAAAAAGACGCAACCATATTTACATATTTAAGCACAAGATACCTTTAACAAGTTCGAAAAAACTTTATTAATACCATTGTTTTGCAAAATCTCATCAATAAAACGCAATCACATTTAGAACCAAAACCGAAACCGAAACAAGTTTTGCTATTGTGCAGTCAGCTGCGACCGCTGCGACGGGTTAAACACCCCAGCTAATTCTGCAGCGGTCTGTGCTTGCCGAACATGTGAAATCAGGCATAAGTACCGCTTCACGCAGCCATAAAAATTGTACAGCCGCTTTGGACGCACGATGGTGTGACTCGTATAGGAAATTAACTGCACCTCGACCCACAGCGCAGAAAACCATGTCTCTCGAAGGAAGTGCCAAGGTTACCACGAAGTGCCTCCGACAGTTCTGACGCTCAAATTATAGCCCCAATCAATACTATATCAATATAATTACAAGAGCCTGCCTGCCTACCTGCCTGCCTGCCCTGCCGTGCCCTTCCCTGTCCTGCCTGCCTGCCTAACCTAACCTAACCTAACCTGCCTAACCTAAGCTGACCTAGCCTAACCCTACAAGAGCCCGGGGATCTAACTTTGAGCCCGGGGACTCTGTAACAAGGCAGTCCTCGAACTTTTTATTTCGTAAGTATCCTTAGCGGCTTCCATGGCAAATTCGTCAGTCCGTAACGAAACAAAGCGTCATCCTCAAGTGTACAAGAGTGCCACAAGCTACATAAATAAGCTAGAGTACTAACAGAAATATCAGCCCTCGATGACGCACAGTGTGTGTGTGTGTGTGTGTGTGTGTGTGTGTGTGTGTGTGTGTGTGTGTGTGTGTGTGTGTGTGTGTGTGTGTGTGTGTGTGTGTGTGTGTGTGTGTGTGTGTGTGTGTGCGTGTGCGTGTGCGTGTGCGTGTGCGTGTGCGTGTGTGTGTGTGTGTGTGTGTGTGTGTGTGTGTGTGTGTGTGTGTGTGTGTGTGTGTGTGTGTGTGTGTGTGTGTGTGTGTGTGTGTGTGTGTGTGTGTGCACGCGTGCGTGTGTGTGTGTGTCAAATTTAGCATTGTTAATTTTTGTCATAACCAAGAAATGAAATATTATTATTAACGACTGGATTGAATAGGACTCCACGCCGCATTAAAAGAAATTACAGAATAGAAAAAAAAATCAAGGGTCACTCCCGTTCTCCCATGAAATTGGCAGAAATAGTGAACCCATTCTATTTTTAGCTATCTTCAACCCTGCCAACAACCATAAAAAGATTTTGTAAGCATTGAGAAGGCTTTGGATATTGCATAAGGTCAAATGCAGCCAAATTCAGCAAATAATAAATCGAAGTTTAAAAGCCTACTTCTTAAGGGAAACCCATTAGCACTTCTATAAATTACAAATATGCCTTGTTTTCCTTTTTTTTTTTTGCGATAGGACGCTACGTGCGCTCGGCTATGTATATGCACCCATGTAACTATATTCTAAACAATTGTAGTGGCCGCTCGAGCGCAGGCATTTGTGGACAATGTTCGGACACTTGCGCGCGAACGACGCGAACTCATTGACCTTTTGTATTTTGTAAATAATGTAAAAAGCTCGCCCTGTCCTTTCTTCCTATCGCTCCCCTCTGTACTTCCCCTCGCTATCCTCTCTCTATCTCCTTTTCTTTCCCGCCGGCCGCAGCTCAGGCGCTTCAGATTTTTAGATAGCAGTTGCCGCGGCTGGCAACACTCTTTTCCTCATTTTTGATTATTTAATAATAAATCATTACCACCACCACCACCACCACCTTCAGTTTTCTATTTTTGATATTTCTACTTTACCTAACGCAATAAATTTTATTGCCTGATATTTATAAACCACTTCGGATTGTATTTAGTTAATTTTGATACATATCTATGTTGGCTTTTTTTTTTTTTTTTTTACCGATTCAAAGTTGCCCTTTTTTTATATTTTTGAATTTTGGCCGATTTCAAAACAATATGGAGCAATAACGGACAACTCTAGAGCTTCAAATTTTTTCAGAAATAGCACGACATCGTTAATATAGACAAAACGTTTCAGTGGCAACACTTTATTATAAAGTCGGGCAAGAAAGTAGGGCTGAATATTCGCAATTTTCAGAACAAGCTCTAGGTTTTATATTTATTGTATAATAATAAACAGTAAAATACAACACTTTTTTACTCCATAATATTTCTAAGCTACTGAGAATTCTCGGCTGGCATTTTAATAAAAATCGATGTGTTTTTGTTTTTCTTTTTTACTGGAACCAAATTTGCCCCTCTTTTGCTGTTTTCAAATCTCTGGCGACTTTGATGCCTTGTGGAGAACACATCTAGACATCTAGAGCTCCTAATTTTGCGTGAAAGTAAGAGAGTAACCCGTATAATAAAAAGAAAAAGATTTAGAGCAAATAACATAAGGCGTCATGCCAGCATGTAAGATTGAAAATTAACATTTTTGCAGCGTGTCGTTCTTGAAGCAAAGTTTGCAATCTTTTACAAAATCAATTGCTACAATGAAACGGTTTTCTAATAGTTTTAATAAAAGTCAAAGTTTCCTAGATTTAATGAGTAAAATATAATGCGCGATAAAAGTTTAGTGAGAAAGCAGCAGGTCTCTAAACTTGCAACTTTTTGAAGTGGCAAGAACGTCGTTTTCCACCTCTAGTGATAGAAGATACTTTTTTCCGAGAAAACTACGTAGTATCTTGCACAACTAAGGTTCATTTCTTTGTGTTGAATATTCGCCCACCAAATAAAAATTTCATTGAAAAAAAAAATGGTCATAGGAACTCGATTACCGTTCTTTAAGCACACACCCATATAGTACATTTCCCCGCCATGACTTGCGCGCTGGTTTCCTTCAATTGTTAAAGTACTAATTCAGGTCAATCGCAAATGAAAAAATAAAAAAGGCATTACGCTTAGTTTGGCTTATACATACACCGCGGCGGTTCAGTAGTTGAGGTGCTCGACTACTGCAGGCCAAGGACGCTGGTTCGAATCCCGGCCACGGCAGTCGCTTTTCGGTGGAGGGGAAAAACAAGGCGCTCGTGTACTGTGCGATGTCAGTGCACGTTAAAGAACCCCAGGTGGTCTAAATTTCCGAAGCCTTCCCCTAAAACGTCTCTCATATCCTAGTTGCTTTGGGACTTTAAACCGCACAAACTAATCCATACATATATAATTGGCCTGCTTCATTCGAGAATGAAAATTAGACGATTGTTAATTATTAAAAAGAACAGATTAATTAGACAAGTGTAACTTAATTAAATCTATGCACAAAGTACCAAGTACAGTTGTTTCACTTCGTATTCTAGCTTGTTAGTTGTGTATTCAGTACCAAGTAAACTTAGTAGTATTTCGCTTATGTGTACATTTCAGTATGATATGCGTTACGTTACGCACTGGCGAATTTGCTGTGGAAGCCACCAAGAATCTTGACGCCTTAAAAAAGTTCGAGCCCCATCCTATTTCAGTCCCCGGGCTCTCAGCAGGCGCTAGGGTTATGCATGGCCTGGCTTGAGTCCGGCCATGCTTCAAGAAAAATTATGAAAAAAAAAAAAAAAAAAAAAAAAAAAAACGCGGATTGAAAAGGCGGTGTACGGAGGACATTAGGGCGGCCAGTTTTTCTAGCACAACCAAATCTGTTGTTACCGGGTCTTCCACAACTGTTTTTCTCCTTTTCATAGCTTTTAAAACTTTCTTAACCTCGTCCTTTTTTTACTGGCAGAACTTCCGATTCCTCTACACTACTGCCAATCCTATAAATGTCCTGACTACTTCAGCTCTCTGCTACTTTGATTACCTTGTCCATATTATTAATGAAACTGCCCTCCTTGTCCCTCAGTGAATCAATCTGATTTTTGCCTATGCCCAATTCCATATTCACCGCTTTCAGGCTACGGCCGTTCTTCGAGCATGCTCAATTTTCCCCGTGTTATATTCCCTTATGTCCGGCACTTTACGCTTATTCATAGCTTTGATATCTCTTCCAGTTCTATCCTGCCTGTTGAGATGGGGGCTTTTCTACTTTGGAGTTTCTTAATCAAATCTTTTGTCTCGTTAGATGGTTTACCGGTATCCGCTGTAACTATCCGATCGCGTACTTCTATCGCACATTCAAATGATGTCACTGAAATTATTGTTAATTGCTTCTACACTATAAGGTAAGCTTTCTCGATTAAATTTGAATATCTATTCATCAGCTACATCATGAATTTCTCTACTTTCCCCCTTACCACTAATTCATTAGTGTACTTCTTCCATTCCCTTTTCAAATCCAAATTAATTCGAGACCTTACCATCCTGTGGTCACTGGGTCGAACCATTCCGATTACCTCTACATCCTGCACAATTCCATAATTAGAACACAGTATGAGGTCAGTTTCATTCTTGGTCTCCACATTAGGGCTTTTCTACGTCCACTTCCGGTTCTTGCGTTTGCTGAAGAAGGTATTCATGATTAGTAAGTTATTTAGTTTTGCGAACTCAACTAATAACTTTCCCCTACTATTCCAAGAGTCTATGCTATGGTAACCCATTGCTTGGACTCCGGCCTGCTTATTGCGTGCCTCGGCATTGAGGTCTCCCATTAGTACAGCAAAATGCGTTTTTACTTTCCCCATTACCGATTATACATCTTCGTATAAGCTTTCGACTGCCTGGTCATCATGACTACATGTAGGCGCATAGGCCTGTACAACCTTCAGTTTTTACCGCTTATTAAGCTCAATTAAGATGCTTGCCACCCTCTCATTAATGCTATGTAGCTCATCTATGTCAACAGCTATATGTTTAGTGACAAGTAACGCTACTCCTAGTTCTCGTCTCTTCGGTAAACCTTGATAACAAGATACATGCCGGCCTTTTAGTAGCGTAGTATGCTGTTGTGCTGTAGGAGTACGGCCCGTAGCTCAAGTCATCCGTTTCATGATCCAGAGCTGCCTGCTTCCTTGGCGGTAGCGATGAATCCGAGTCAGCGTCGATAAGATGAACAAAGGCGTCTTTATAGGCAACCTGCAGTGGCTAGGCGGCGCTAGTGGAGCGCAGCGTTCAGCGCCGCCAACGGCGGCGCCGAATAATCTGAGTAGGCCGGCGCGGTCGGGTTGCGTTCGCGTTGTACGGCTGGAAGCATCTCGGCTCTCATTTTCTGCGGTTTTAAGGCACTCGAATGTCCTCAGATCTACTTCCGAAAACCAATACTGACGAAAGGACACCGCCTGTTCGAGAATGCTCATGTTTAAAACGGGAATGGTGTCGACGTCGCCGCGAAGTGCGCGCCGCTCGCGACGGAACACCCGCGCACACAGCTTTGAATTTCACGTGAGCAGACGGAATTTATTTTATACGAAATTTATTCTCTCAGGGCATTAGTCGGATATGTGATGATGAATTAAGAAATAATTAAATGAATGAAAGATGTTGTAAACGTAGCTTTTCATTTACCTATTGCGTTCACACCTCATACCCATACATTGAAAGTGCAGAGAGAACCTGAGAAGAGATTGATCGCCGTTTCATTTTTTGTTCTTGCTGTTTGATTACAGCAGCATAGTAATTTCCTCGCGCTTTTGCTTTACAGTTTAATACCATGACGAACACTTGTTTGCGGTGCAACTTTCGACAGTGCCGCGGAAGTAACTGGAGGCATGGTGCGGTACCCGCTACGAATGTCGTGACGATTGCAAGCACTGTGCGGTTGTAGCGTGCGTCATCAACAAAAACTGTGCGTGCCGGGGGCGGGGAGCAGGGGGCCTCCTACACCGTTGGAAAAATAAAACTCTTAACAACAACAACGGGCATGTATTTTGTACCTCCGTACCTCAATCTTGGGGAAAGCCGGCGGGTAATGCTGGCACTCAACGTCAAAGCTTTCGCAAAGGAAGTCGTTAAGAGTTAGAATTTTTTACTGTTGCTACTAATGATGAAATAGTCTATCGTCTGGGACAAGAGTCTCTTGAGTAGCTTGAGCTGTCGGTGAAAGAAATATTTGGCGCGGAACGATAGAACGAAGTTCCATTCTCAGCGTACACAGTATCACGGGCCTCTACACTCCGCCACATCGACTTTTTCAGCACCTTAAGAACTAATTTACAGATAAATATGCTTATTGAAATCTGTAATTGGAAGTTTTGAAGATATTTTGGCTTTGTGGTTCCGAATAGACACCGCATTAGAAATCCGGTTCACAGACCCACGAACATTTTTTTTTTTTATTTCGCCTCCGTTGAAATGCGGCTGGAATACAATGCTGCGGCTTTACTGCTTTTCTGGACGTATGCCACTCGATCTTGCACAGCATATACCAGTACACGCCAAATTTTACAGCGCGTACTGAGTAGTGTGCCCCAACCAGCGTGCGACTCCCCGAGTCAGAAGTTTATACCGTTTCCTCCGCTCACGGGCAATCGTCTTATTTTACCTTCTTGGCGTCTGTACGCCAATGGCTCCATAACAAAACGAATTTCAGTTACATTACTCTCTCGCAGCCATTATCTCCTTCTCTCATCATTCTCCCCAGGTTCTCCCAGCAAGCGGTACGCTTAAGTTTCCTTCGTGATTGTGGCAGTCTTTCTCGCCGCCCTTGCGCTTATTTTTATTCTTGTTCACATCCGTAGTAGTCGAAGCATCGCACGAGAACACTGAAGTCACTAAATGAGTAAATCACACTCACTGGGATAACAAAACGCGAACGCAGAAGGAACACAGCGGCCGCAACATATACGGCGTCAGCTTCTGCGCCGCCTCAGTATTAGCTCCCGTCGGCCGCCAGGTGGCGCCACATGTCTCAACAAACTCCATTGCAGGTTGCCTATACACTATTTACAGCACAAGATCGGCACGGGGGCCGATGACTACAAGCTAGACACAACCGTATCGCACTGCGACGGTCGGGGAGACTACGACGCGTCCCCTCCTTTGCCGTTGTCAGATGGGGAGGGGGATTGACACCCGGAGGTGCTGTGCCCCAGAGTCACACATAACTCATCAGCCCATCATCAGCCATTGAACACCTCCGGCAAAGTCCCCCCCCCCCCAGGGCCAAGTGGGGTCTGGGAGAGTTTTTTAGTTCGAGGTGAGGGTGCTAACCGGACAAGGGGGCCGCCGCGTGATGGCCTCACAGGAGTGAGTGGCATCTGACGCAAAGACGGCCTGCAGCGCCATCGTGGCATCGAGCCAACGAGGCGGACCTTCATGACAACGCGAGTGTCACTAAGGACAACCAATCCCTGTGATAAAATCATAGTGACACAGAGAGTGTTCCACCCTTAACCGAGAAAATTACAGACGGCCCGCACCGAACCTTCGAGAACCTCTGCTCGCCAAGGATGCGACGTTCCCGCTGCAGGCAGAACCAGACCTCTTTCCGTACCTTCGCAGTTACTTCATGGAGGCTCGGAACTCTGCTGTTGTATGCGGCCGCGCAGCGTGCCAGCCATACTTGGTACGCGCACTCCACGAGCAGGAGGACGAACTGGTTAACGGCCACGCCTGGCAACGGATTCAGGTATTGCATGGTCTGGTACGGTATACCCGGAAGCTGGAAGAGGTTAGCTACACGACGGAGAAGCGCTTCAGGAAGGAGACACTGCGAGAATATGTGCACAGTGTCCTTTCTACCACCACAAGTCGGACAAGTTGGTCGCAAGCTGGTCCGTGTAAACGCCGGGGCCTTAATGGGGAGGACTCCCCTGGCGAAGCGGTACATAAAGGACGCTCTGCTTGCTTGCGAGCAGCACTGCACTCGACGAACGCTCGTGGAGATCTGTGTCTCCAGAGGCAGTGTGCTCGCTTATATAGCTGATATAGCCTTGAAAGCCATTGGCACTCAAATTGTCCATTCCGGAAGTAGCACGTGACAGCGGCCCGAGAGTACCAATCAGAGAGCGCGCTGATCGCTTGCTTCAAATCTGCCGCGGCGTGAAGGCGACTTGCGGCTAGGAGACTTGCGCCGGGTCGTCTGGAATTTCGCGAGCGTATTTCAACATGACGCCCGCCGACGCCTCCCTGCAATGCGCCGCTGTCTTGCAGTGCAGCACTGGGACTTGCAAAGAGGGTATTAGCAGCAGAAGCGTGACGTTCGGATGAGCGGAATCCGGGCGGCTTGCCCGGGCACAAAACTGCCTCATTTGGCCCTCGCTAATCCCTATGATATCCCTTTGACTTTAGCAACTGAAGCCAGGTGGACATTGTTGAACGATGGCTGTAATGCCTTGCGTTCGAAGGGCTCGGCGAACAGCATTTTTTAGGCGTCCATTACAAGCGATGAGGTGCGGTATAATTGGTTGTCCATGTTGGATGAAACAGCGCGACAGACAAAGACAAAAATAGAAGAGGACACGCACAGAGCTGTGAGGACACACATGGCTATAGCTTTTTTAAAAGCTATATGTCATTCTTGAATTCCTTCCTTGTATATTACAGTATTCAATCCGTCCCTGGATTTAGATTATCTATGAAGTTTTCAGCTTCCCTGACACTAACCTCGCTTTCGAGCTGGGCTATTGTGACATCATTGTCTAGAGCAGGCATCACAGAGACAAACTCACCTTGGAATCAAGGCTTAACCTGAGCTCGATGGCCTAAAAAGCTGCGTATAGTACCACCCAAAAGCAGTTTTAATACTTCCTTATTCTCGTGTAATCGCACTGACATTCCACATTGATTTTCTAATCTCTCCCTAAGCATACCGCACGCTTTTTCATAAAAAACGCCCCCCCCCCCCCCCCCCCCCCTCTCTTTTTCGTTGTGCATGTGCTGTTCTCACCAGTAGTTTTCCGGTCCGGGTGAGAATTATATCAAGCCTCGAAATCTATTTTTTTTTTAAGCTTTTGCTTCTCTTAAGAATTTTGGCCTTCAACTTATCAGGGACGTGATTGTCTAGCTGAATGAAATAATAAGATTCCTGTCTGACTTTTTACCTCATTCTAGTCACCAAGTTTGAGCTGGCACCCTCTTTGTATAGCTTTCATCTTTGTTATCTGCTCAACGCTTTCCGACTTCTCACACGCACCACTTGCTGTTGTCGTTGTTGTTCTCCTCTAATGTGATGGCACATACCCACACAGGGGGATCGGCCAAGAATTGTAACAAAAGCCAAAATACTTTTTATTTTTTTCTTTGTCGCATGTAAAAATGTTTCATCCCTTAACCTACTGGCATCAAACTTCCATGTCCTCCATTCAAGTTTCTTTCTAACCTTTCTAACCGACGAAGCCGTAACTAAACTATTGTCCCTGAGTGACACCGTCTCAACCTTTTGATTATTGCAGTGCGTAGAAAGTCTCAGTGAAATGTAAATCAGGTCCATTCTGACATGGCTCGAGCCCTGCAAATGTGTAAAATGGCCACGCTTGCCTGCACCTGCTAAATACGCTATGTATGCCATTGGAAAAGAAAATCTTCACTTTAATCTGGTCGACTATTAAAATTCGATTTGTCCCCCACTTCAGTTACGCACTTGAAGTCTTCCACGAGAACTAGGATCATACCACTTTCCAAGCCTATGATATCTCTCTGAAATATTCTGTGTCATTTGTTTTTTTTTTCTTGTTTTTTTTTTAATATATGCACACCACGCGAACGTCAAGATCTACGTATTTGAAATCACACATGATGTCTTTTTTTTTTTTTTTCGACTATTTGCCGTATATCATAAGATGCGGTTGTGCTTGGCTTGTGCTTGCATTCCTGGCTTCTGCGCATAACACTGCTATCGTGCAAGGAAGCACGCTTTGACGAATTGTAATGATGGCGGTGGGCTTGAGTTGGGTGTCTGCAGGTGGGGGAACTAAAATTTGAGTGCGTTATGATAGCATGTGCAATTCGTTCTGCCAGTTAATGTACCCAATAGCCGTTAGCATTGCGAGATAATTACCGCTTCAATAATCTCACTTAGCGTGTTATGAACACCGAGGCCTAAGACACTTTCTGTCGCTGTTTGAATGGAAAGCCCAACTACTTGTTTGATGCATTTTCTTATTAGGGCCTCCACATTTTCTTTTTCAGCTGACTTTAGATCTAAATAAGCGGAGAACACTAAACGGAGAGTATTCTCTTCCCTCAAACCGGAGCGGCGATTACTAATGCGGAGGAAGAGTCGCATAATTTGCTACGAGGTTCAGTGAAGCTTTTGAATTGCATCACCATTGAAGCCGTGTTCTTGTAAGGTTAGGCCCAGGATTTTAATTTTGGGTAGCCCTCCACTACGGCTCCCCTTTCTCTCTTTCCATTTTCACTCCCACCTTCATCCCTTCCCTTACGGCGCGGTTCAGGTGTCCACATAGCAAGTGTGACAGATACTGCGCCTTTCCCTTCCTGTGAACCAATTATTATTATTATTATTATTATTATTATTATTATTATTATTATTATTATTATTATTATTATTATTATTATTATTATTATTATTATTATTATTATTATTATTATTATTATTATTATTATTATTATTACTCGCGGAATGGGGACTCCGCGAATTGAGTTCGATGTAAGGTGGTGGTTGCGCAATAAATCTGGTTTTGCGGAATATGATAAATTTAGCCGGAAAGCACCGAAGCCCCTTGGGGTCTATATAATTCGGTACGGTATCAATGGCACGCCGGAGTATCGATTTGGGCATCACTGCCCTCTGTGGTCATCCGCATAGAGGCTGTGATGGAGCGGCGGGACCTGTGCCGCGGCGCTGCACAAACAGTACCACGCAGATACCAGTGCAGTCTATGTGGACGCCGCAGAATATGCTACTCATCAAGCCTATGCCTTGAGCGTGGTCTCCAACACACTTCACCCTATAGTTTCTGGTTCAATTAAAGCTGCATCCTCGTTAGAGGCAGAAGAAGCTGCAATTGTCTTGGCAATCACCTCAACCACTGCCACACTAATCTTTAGTGACTCAAAAATAACAATCCGCAATTTCGCACGAGGCAGGATTCACACGCCTGCTTTCAAAATTCTCAATTCTATTCAACCACTGACCAGATCAGTTGAACTCCTATGGGTACCTGCTCATGCGGGCAACCCTGGGAATGAAGCTTTCCACAACACAACTCGAGCGCACGTCAATCGAGCAGGGCCAGCTACAGACCCAGGCAGTGCACGCGAACGCCTGGTTACCTATAACGAAATTACTCTTTACTACAGAGAGCAATGACTCCAGTATCCGCCTCCACACCGCCTCCACCGCCTCCGCAGGTGACCTGGCGTCAGCTCCAGGCCCGTACCTTCCTATCTCCAGCACCCCTTGCCCATATCCACACCGGCCTTTTCCCCCCTGCATGCACCCTCTGCGGGGCACCCAAAGCAGACTTTCATCACATCCTCTACATGTGCTCTGAGCTCCAGCCACCCCGCAGTTGGCAACTGACAGAGCGATGGGAGATCGCGGTGTCCAGCTCGGATCCAGCTGAACAAAATGAGCTGGCCGAAGATATCGCCGATATGACGCAACTGGCGGCCATCTGGTGCGGCCAACAATAAAACTGAACCCTCACATCTTAAAGCCGATGATAATAAATATTTTTTCCATCCATGAGAGGCGAATCGTGCCCCACTGCTCACCTTTTGCTGCGGACTTAATAGCAGCAGGAAATCCGCGCTGTCGAAGGTCAGCAGCTTGAACACGCCCCGGTCTGCACAGTACTCGGTTTGAGTTGTCCATTACTGTTTTCCATGGGTCCCCGTGGTTTCTTGGCGGCAGACTTCGAATGTGGTGGGGGTCCTCCTTACTAGCGTTGGTACGGTTGTCCATGCTTAGGCTGGGGTAGACTGGGCTTCCTTACATTCCTGAATTTTTTGTACACTCCGATGAGCCGGTGAAATGGTGTTCGCCGCAGAAGAGACACTGGGCCGTCCGAGGTGATGTCCACTGACGCACCGCAGCAAATGAACCGCCGATCGTTCGGGTTGGGGCACGTATCTGCTCTGTGGCCCACCGTACCACACCGGTAGCATGTCGGAATTGTTTTCATGTGGCTACGCACTGGTACGTTTTTAGGACAGTAGTGAATGAATCTTGGAACACGACGTCCCTTAAAAATCACCTCCGCGACGTTAGATGTTCCTAGTTTCCGTACGTACTGGATTTCACCGTCGATCCATTCGTGCTTGTGCCGAAGGGATTCCGAAATTCCTTGTCTGCAATGGTGATATCGTCTATGCAGGTTTCTCCAGCCATAGCCTCCTCTATTCTCCAGCCGATTTGAAATGTCCGACAAACTGTATTTGGCGGTCCCCGAATATTAGCATCATATCCCAGATGAGCGAGGCCAGCGTTTCTGTCTTCACTCTAATGACAATAATGTTCTGATCCGCCCCGCGGGGTGGCGCAGTGGTTACGGCGCTCACTACTGTTCCCAAGAACGCGGGATCAAATCCCGGCCTTGGCGGCCGCTTTTCGATGGAGGCGAAAAGCAAGTTGCCCGTGTGCTGTGCGATGTCAGTGCACGTTAAAGAACCCCAGGTGGTCGAAAATTCCGGAGTCCTCTACTACGGCGTCTCTCATAGCCTTAGTTGCTTTGGGACGTCAAACCCCACAAACCAAACCAAACCAATCTTCTGATCCCACACCGGCCACACGGAGGCGCCGGCGTTCGCGGCATATCCAGTGAGGCCTTGCTGCAGCGCCGATCCCATCGGGACCGAACGAAGTACAAATATTCAGGTAATCCTTGGCTTCAGCGCAATCACCAACGCGTCCGAACGGATCCCAAGTGTTTGCGCCAGCTTCCACGGCGCCAGCTGCAGCAAATCCTGCTTTGGAAGCCTGTTGCTGGGCGGCGGCCACAAAGCTCCACGGCTTCATTTAAGCAAGGTTCTCTTGCATTTGACGAACCATACATAATCTGCAGATATTCATATTCTTCGGGTATAGGATCTTGCCGTGCTTCTCCGACGTCGATGTCCACACACTGCATCGTACTGGGATGCATCGATGGGTATTCACGTTCCCCGTCATGGCTGAAGAGCTTCGCTTTGCTCGGCCTAGCTTCGCCTCACAAGAGTAAGGCTTACCTATATAGGCTCGGGCGAAGAGCGAGCTTCGATCCATAAATTGCCTAAACAACAGGTCGACCTAGACCAAATATTGTATCCAGAGGTTCTTGACGGTTTCGTGGAGACGTGTCTGGTTTCGGGTGGATATCCGTAAGTTTCTCGAACACTCACAGACTTTCAAGAGAGCCGACGTAACATGCGTCCGAACACCTCGACGCTCGCAACTACCTTCGTATCCATCGAAATGCAGCTGCCAGAGCTCGAATTTCCCGAATTTCCCGTGGCAGTTCTTGGCCCTACGGGGCTGGGACGGTAGGTCAACGCCGCTTGCGGCAAGGGCTAGCCAGCCACCGAATTTTATCTGTTGTAGTCCGTCATTACACCCGCCACTGCTTCGGTGGTGAATGACGGCTGTTATTGCGGAGCGCGTCTTTCTCTCCCTCTTCTTTTTCCTTTCTTCTCTATTTTCTCTTCTGTCCGCACGAGGCAGCGGAGGTGGCTCAGCTGTTGTTGTTGTTGTTCTCCTCTAATGTGATGGCACATACCCACACAGAGGGATCGGCCAAAAATTGGGGTGCAGAGATATTAGATTTTGAGATGTAAACTACCTCGGAAAAAAAAATAATAATAAATGCTAGGGAATAGAAAAGGAAATGTAGATATGATAAACCAAAATATATAATAGTAAATACTAACGCACGCAGTAAGAGAATAGTAAGATTTATATGTACAGAATAAAACTTCAAAGCATATTAGCCAGGTAGACGTTTTGTTTCTATTAAAATGTTTTGAATGGCGTTGAAAACATACCTGTGGCTGTACCCAAGCATGGTGACACCGAAGCTACAAAGCCAGTAGCAGGCCCGTGCATTTTCTTTTCCTTCTTCCTACAGCGACCACAACAACGACTGACATCGCACAGCACAATTGACGCCTATTCGTTTCGCCTCCATCGAAACGTAGCTACCGACGGTCGGGATCGAACTCTGGTATTCCGGCACAGTAGCCGAGCCCACTGCATCACCGCGGTGGGGCATAATATAATAATAATTAGTTCGCAGGAAAGTAAAGGCGCGGTATCTGTCACACTCGATATGTGGACACCTGAACCGAGCGGGAAGGGAGGAAGCTGGGAGTAAAAGTGAAAGGAGAGAAAGGGGTGCCGTAGTGGAGGGCTCCGGAGTAAATTCAACCACCTGGGGTAGTTTAACATGCGCTAAGTTAGGTTTTGGGGAAATGAAGGTGCCTTATACTTTTGGGTGGACACCACGGAATGGTAGAATCTTAACCAGGTCACAAATAATAATAATAATTGGTTCACAAGAAGGGAAAGGCGCAGTATCAGTCACACTTGCTCTGTGTACACCTGAGCCGCACCGTTTGGGGAGGGAGGGAGGTGGGAGTGAAAGTGGATAGAGAGGAAGAGGAGCCGTAGTGGAGGGCTACGGAGTAATTTCGACCACCTGGGCATCTTTAACGTGCGCTGGGGTGAAGGGTGGCTGTTCCTGGCCCTACGGGCTGGGACTAGTAGATCAACGTCGCTTGCGGAAGGGGCTAGCCTGCCCCCAAATTTTTATTTGTTGTTGGCCGTCATTGCACCCGCCACCGCTTAGGAGGTGGACGACGGCTGTTGCGACGCGCGTCTTTCTCTCCCTTTTCTTTTTATTGCTTTTCTATTTTCTCTTCTGTCCGCACGAGTCAGCGGAGGCGGCTCAGGTTCGTCTACAATCCTAAGTGCTCTAGGAGAAACATAGGCTCAAAATTCGAAATTAAAGTGGAATGTAAAACCGTTCCTAAAGTGGAGCAAATTACAATCCTGCAATTATTTATCCAGAAAAACGGATACAATGATGGCGTCATAGAAAAGTTAGACGACTATGCGTCCTATCTCCCTTAGGGGCAGGTGCCTTAACGAGAGGAGCCTGCTGAAATTAGTACAGGCTTACATCATTATCCGAGTGTGCTACGCCATACCCTTCCTAAATCTTATGGCGATTTCCACTGGTCGATCGGAGCTGGGCGCCCGAGCCGACCTAAAGCGCTACAGAGCGAATCAGCCTTGGTCGACCAGCGGAACGTGTAGAGCGCGCGGTGGAAGTAAAGCTGAGCCGGTTTCGAAAGTTGTAGCCGCATCCCAGCGCCAAAATGTTTGCGGTTGATAAATAGGCAGGCGTGCGGCCCTCAACAACTTGCTTTCTCATTTTTTTTTAACGCTTGTTAGGTTTGGGGGTCGCGTGCTCAGCCCACCGCTGACGCCAATTGTTAGGTTTGGGTTCGCGAGGGCCTGGGTAGCGTACCGCTGCCAGCAGTTATTACGTGCGGCGCGCGGCCCCTCGGTAGCGTTGGCCTGGCGGCTCCGTGGACGGCGGACGGCATCAAAGGTGCCAGCAAAGACGAGGCGTCTTCTAACGAAACAACCTTTGCTGCAACATCATGAAGAAACGGGCAGTGAAGCTGACCCGGAGAGATTACAGACACTCTCACACAGCTGGTGTCTAGCGTCGTGCCAACGGCGCGTCTAAGTAGTCTCTAACAGCGGAGTCGGCCGCTGCTTTTTATAGGTTTTCCCGTTCACAGGGAAAGGGTAAAACCTCACAGGAAAGGGAGAGCCAAACATGTTGGTTCACGACGAATGACTCAATCGCAGATGGTCCGACCTCATCTCCTCCACCTCCTGCAGACGGGCGAGGGCGGCGCCCTCTCTCACGAGCTCCAGGCTTGGCCGGCGTTTGCCCACACACACGCACGCACACACATTTGGCGCGTGGCAGGATCACGTTGAGACTTGGCGGCGGGAGGAAGCGTTGCGCGGCCGATGAACGGCGTCGAAATGGCCGATCCGCTCGCGGTTCTGCTATGGTGGCTAGTTCTGCCTGTTGCTGTGCGGTGGCCGCGTCAGCTGTCCCACTTCTCGGTGGAGAAACGTAACAGACTGCCCCGCCGGGGAAGGGAGATCCCGAAGGGCAGGGGACTGCATCCGCTGTCCGGAGGGATCGGGATGTTGCTGCTAGCCGGGGTCGTCCGACTCTGTTCCTCTTGAGCCCAAACAGCCTGAAGAAGTCCTTGGCAAGTCCGGGTTTCCAAGGCACTCTGCAACTTGTCTTCAGGAGAGATTTCTGGCAACCCACAACGTCACAACCACGCTAAAAACTCAACCGCTCAGCCAGCAAGCACGGCACAAACTTCACTAAGTTTTGCCCCTCTTATGCCCCCATCTACATTAAAGGGCAGCTTAGCAGCACTTGGAACGCGTCCACAAATTTTAAAATCGCAATTTCAAAAACACGTCAAACAAAGATAATGAATATAAATGTTCAAAATCCTATGTCAGGAAGAAAAACACCAAGTGAAAACTGGGGCTTCTTCTCACGTTATTGGCTCCGACTTAAGCCATCGGCGTTACCGTTGAGATCACCCTTTTCACTAAAACTTCGGCTGTCCGCTTCACGGAACAACCGTACCTTCCTGTTTCTGTGCAGAGAAACGCATGAGCACGAGTCACTCGCTTTTCGGAACAACCTATCCCTCTCCTTACGGGTTGCGCACCAGTCAAGCATTTTCTGGGCACGGGCGCATTTGTGCCGTTGGGATAGTCGCTTTCTTTTCCGGGATAGCTTCAATTTGCTCCATTGTTTCTCGCGCCTGCCTTTCCGTTTTTTTCTGCGGCAGCACTGGAACACAGGCTTTCTGCTTTCTTTTCGCAATCTTTGGAGTTTGCTCTCCTTACGATGGCAGCATTCTTTCTCGCGCCTGCCCTTTCGCGTTTTTCGTCGGCAGCGCTGGAATACTAGCCTTCTGCTTTCTTTTCGCAACCGTATGAGTTTGCTCTCCTTACGATGGCAGCATTCTTTCTCGCGCCTGCCCTTCCGTTTTTTTCGTCGGCCGCACTGGAATACTAGCCTTCTACTTTCTTTCTGGGCCATCTCTGACAAGCTAGCGGTCAACGTTCTAGCGGCAACCGGAGCTAGTAGGGCACCGGTGTCGTCAAAGTGGTCAAAGTGCGGCGCCGCGTCTGCATCGCGGCCAGCAGCGCAGGACTCACTTTCAGTCAAGTCCGAACGACAACAACGGCTGACGTAAGTCGCGTCAGTCCTCCTCCTAGGCATTTGCTCTGGCGGCTCGCCACTCAGTGCGTCGCCTCGCTCAGAGCTAACCGGCGCACCATCAAGCTCCTGCGACAGCTGGGGCGCTTCGGATTGTGTGAGGGCCATAGGTGCTACGTCCGCGTTCGCACTGGGGTTGCTTTCGCGAATACAACCTAGCGTGGTATCGGAGCACGAACGATTCTGACTGTGCTCTGGTCGCTCACTGTCGCCTTCGCAAGTCTCGCTCTCTACAGCGGACGCACATTCCTCGTCGGTCTGCCCTGGCTGATCACAACTCGCGGGCTGCGCAGTTTCCCTGATCGGCACTTCGTTTTTCTGCGTGCCCTGCTCTACGACGAAGCTGATTTCGGAAACCGAAATTCTGTCATTTCCTAGCTGGTTTCCTTCTCCGCCACGCTCTACACAAGCTTCTGCATTGAGAGGCGGTTCAGTTATTACCAGTTCCCCACTTTCATGTGATGGAACTGTATCTCCTACAGCTACTTGGGTCGGCATGCAGTTCACCTCGCTTAACGGCGTCACTTCGGACTTCTCGCCGATTAAGCCTGTGCTAACCGTCTCAGCTAGTGGCTCGACCAAGGTAACACGATGCTCTTCTGTTCGAGAATCGGTCGGCTCACTACTGCGGTCACGTTGCTCGGCCGCTTCCCCAAGCTGTGTCTCACACTCCGGTGCAAGTTTGATTTGCTCCGAAACTTCCGCACTGTCTAGCCATTCCTTTACAGCGGCTTTCAACTGATAGGCCAAATCAAAGTATGCCTTGTCACAATGTTTCTCGCTCCCATACCTCTTCCGAAGATCATGAGGCGTTATCTGATATCGTATCAGCAATGACTCTTTTAGTTCATCATAATTTTTCAAACGGTCGCCAACCAATCGTTTGATTTCTTCCGACGCTTCAGCGGAAAGAAGAGCTACCAACTTCTGCGCCCAACTATCTCGCTCGAAACGTTTACTTCTACAGACATTCTCAAAGTCTGCCAAATACTCGGCCACATCCTCGGCAATGAGGAACGGTGGCGGACCGTCTCGCGGTATTGAACCGTTACACCGAATGGCATTAAAAGCTTTAATCTTTTCCACGCTCATTCTATGTGCTGATATCTCCAGCTGCATCAGTTTCCTTACGCGGGCGTCCTCTTTCTCGTGACGTTCCCTGCGTTCACGCATCTCTTTCTCGTGACGTTCACGTTCCTCTTTCTCATGACGTTCACGTTCCTCTTTCTCGTGACGTTCGTCAATGATCTCAAGGCATTCCAAAAGCTCGTCATCTTCCGCTTCCAACGCAAGAATAGCCTTTAACACTTCTGGTTTTCTGAGTTTGTCTGACCAATCCAGACCCAACTCCCCCGCAAGCTCCAGCAATTTCGGTTCGCGCAACGACTTCAAATCCAAATTCATGGCTGTTCCGAGTGCTGCCTTCTCTACTGCCCACTATTGCCTTGCTGCAATTAACCCAGCAACAACGACAACACAATTACCAGCTCTGTTCTCTACTTAACAAAAGCCTGGCAAAACTCAGTAGAAGAAAGTCCCGCACTCAACAAACCTCGCAGCCAAGAATTCAACGCAGTCGTTCCGCTGCAGGCAACCAGTCATCACACAGGGCTCGTTGCACTGCTCCCGACTTTCCGCTTAGCTGCTTGTTTCACGGGTCACGCCTCGGACATCTCCGCTCTTCCCACCAGATGTTGCCCCTCGGTCAGGCCTGGCTCGTTTCACCGACCACGGTCACTGCTTGGTCGTCCTCGTCTCTCCGCTGTTCACCAGTTGTTGGACGACGGTATCGCCTGGCTCGTCCCTCCAACCACGGTTACGGCTTGGTCGTCGTCGTCCCACCGACCACGATTACGGCTTGGTCGTCATCATCCCACCGCTGCCACCAATTGTTAGGTTTGGGGGTCGCGTGCTCAGCCCACCGCTGACGCCAATTGTTAGGTTTGGGTTCGCGAGGGCCTGGGTAGCGTACCGCTGCCAGCAGTTATTACGTGCGGCGCGCGGCCCCTCGGTAGCGTTGGCCTGGCGGCTCCGTGGACGGCGGACGGCATCAAAGGTGCCAGCAAAGACGAGGCGTCTTCTAACGAAACAACCTTTACTGCAACATCATGAAGAAACGGGCAGTGAAGCTGACTCGGAGAGATTACAGACACTCTCACACAGCTGGTGTCTAGCGTCGTGCCAACGGCGCGTCAAAGTAGTCTCTAACTCAGCGATGTCGGCCGCTGCTTTTTATAGGTTTTCCCGTTAACAGGGAAAGGGTAAACCCTCACAGGAAAGGGAGAGCCAAACATGTTGGTTCACGACGAATGACTCAATCGCAGATGGTCCGACCTCATCTCCTCCACCTCCTGCAGACGGGCGAGGGCGGCGCCCTCTCTCACGAGCTCCAGGCTTGGCCGGCGTTTGCCCACACACACGCACGCACACACATTTGGCGCGTGGCAGGATCACGTTGAGACTTGTCGGCGGGAGGAAGCGTTGCGCGGCCGATGAACGGCGTCGAAATGGCCGATCCGCTCGCGGTTCTGCCTGTTGCTGTGCGGTGGCCGCGTCAGCTGTCCCACTTCTCGGTGGAGAAACGTAACACGCTGCAGACGTTTTTCGATAGACGCACTTCGACATATTCGCGCAAAAAACGGTGACATCCAACGTCCTCTGCCGATGTCGCTGAAACGGTCAAAAACAGCCAAAAGAATCCAGCAGCATCCGGAAGTGACCGCGTCAGCGACTAGGACTTCCGGCGAGATCCGACTTCGGTCGGCGGATCGAGCTGGAGCGTCCCGAGCTGCCCCAAACGACCAGCGGAATACGCGCAACCTATCTTGGTCGACCAGTGGAAATCGAAATCGTCGTCCCGGAGCAAGAAAACGTGCTCCGTAGCGACCAGTGGAAATCGCCATTAGAGCGGATGAAAAGAGGGAATTAGACTCTCTCATCCGAAGATGTATCAAGAGAGCCCCCGGACTCCCGATGTGCACCTATGCAACACCGCTACTGTACGCAGTGTTAGAAAGTGACGGATATAGGCATACATTCTGCATCGCACTCTCATTGGATAGAGATTCGGTGACATGACGAATGGTGTCAAAAGCTTTGGCTATAGTGCTTACTTTGGCTGCCCCAAGGCCCACTATTGTGGACCCTGTGCGGTTGCAAAGGCCTGGTGTGTCAACAGCGTGTCGGTGAGTGCCAGATGTGGCCTGCCTCCATGGTCCCCCATTCAGTCGAAGTACCTCAGAGCAGTTCCTGCTTTCAACTTTGCGCTTTAAGCAATCCTACGTTGCCTCCCCAGTTTACTACAGGGCATCCATCACCTCAACTTTGGGTCGCACAGGGCAGTGAAGGTGAGAGTCACTTCATACGGCTATTGATCGGACGAGGCAACGCGTGTCTACTATTGGCCTCTCCTGCTCTGCTAGGAAATCGGAGTATATCATGCCACCCCAGGGACGGAAACCACTCAAGCTTACACAGCAGCTCCAACTGTAAGGACTCTCCATTCCGCAAACAGATCCGATTCGTATTCTTGGTCTGCACCAGCAAACCAACGGAAGCAATTCCATTGGTCCCAAACGCGGAAACCAGTCTATACTACACTCTGGACAACCAGTCCGGCGGTTTGCGAACAAAGATGCCAGCACTCGAGATGCCAACCTCCTATGCCTGGTGAAGCTTTCATCTGCAGCCATATTACATCACTGCATATCTCCGCCTCATACGCGGAAACGTAAAAGTCTCGACACCACTCTGCACAAAATATAGACAGCTATGGACCTTCCAAACTTCCATAGCCAAGCTCTTGGAGCCGGGTGTTTCCAAAAAATGTCCAAGAACTTGCTAAAGCGACACTTACGGTCTAATATCACCGACCGTCCCTAATTACGCCTGCCGTGCAGTTCTGGGCAAAATGGAGATTCGTCCTCTTAGTGCTCCATTGACTTAACAGGACCTCCCTCGTTCTCACCGAGTGGACCTTAAAATTCCTCTCATTATTAAACATATGCACCATGCTGGGCGTCGCAGTGATCGAGCAAACTACAGCAGCGCATCGGGACCGTGAGCGAACTGATCGAAGCAGCCCTCACCGCCCAGTATGAGCGGCTCTCCCACACACGCTGGCCGAGCGGCACTGCAGCAAGTTGGGATCTCCAAGCCGAGATCGGCTCCAAGTTACGCTGAACTTATACCGGAATATCGCATAGATCTCCGCATCCCTCCCATTCCCAAACGGATGCACCCGGAACACCGCGCCGAGAGACGGGCCGACCAGGCTCGTCAATTCGAAAAACGCTTCAGCGGACGTCCGGACGTCACGCATACGGACGCCTCTTACCATCCATCGAGGCCAGCGATGGTGGCGGTAGCTCTCGCCCCTCACCGCAGCTGGTATACAGCCTGCAGAATTCGCAATGCAGAAAAAGTCACCGCAGCTGAGGAGGTTGCCATTGCGCTAGCCGACCCTAATACCATAGTCGTCATCAGTGATTCTCAACAGGCTATCCACAACTACGATGCTGGCCATATCTCTTGCCAGGCGTTACACGTTCTACGTTTTACAGCACCCACACATCTCGCATACTTCTTAGATCTCCAGCCTACGAGTTGCTCAGCGGAAACGCCCAGGCGCACACACTCGCTCGAGATCTCAGCTGCCGAGCCGAGATTATGATCAGGCACCCTGCTTCCGCTGACACTAATATCTTACGCGCTTCTCTACTCACCACGTACACGGACATACTCCAGCACTACAGACTCCAAAAATGCACGTATTATCCTCCCGCACACAGCGATCTAACAAGACGCGAAGCCGTTCAATGGCGCAAACTACAAACAGGCAGCTTCCCACACCCCCTCTTATACAGCAGGATCTTTCCGAACATATAGCCCCCATGTGTAAACACTGTTCAACTCCGGCCACTCATACACATGACGTGGACTTTACACACTACAACACAGACAACTCAAACACCCCAGAGATGTGGGAGTCCCTCCTGCGTAATTCCTAGCCAGCAGACCAACTCTGGCTTATCCAGCGCGCGGTGGAGGCCGCGGCATCCCAAGGGATCCCTGCCGACCTCTGCCAAGCCAGCGCAACCGGTCCTTCGACTGGTCCCGTTTTTGGCCGCAATAAAAGAGTTCACCACCACCACCGCGCAATACATGCAATCACCAAGGTATGATTGCCGTAGCGGTGGCTTCTATCAGACGCGTTACTTACAGTATTCAAAATACTACCGATCCCACAAAGGTCAACATAGAATGTCCGGCCCTGCTACCAAAATTTAGACTCAATGGCAATTAAGAACTTTGACCTAGGACGTACCTCGAAACAAGGTTGTCATATATTACGCAACATAAAACCTCTGGCGTCCCCAAGTCTCATTTGGGCTCCTGCTTGCTAAGGAACATCGAAGTTCACAATATTACCCGAGGTCTTACCTACCGATGGTGGCGGTAAAACTATTATCCAGCAGATACAGGATAGGCGTCAGCCCATCCTTTTAGACGGTGGCCTGGAGTCCTTGGACCCGGGCGGCGTGTTCGACGTCACATTAAACCTGTAGCTGAATCTCGGTGTGCGAGTTTCGCAGCATTTTCCCAAAATTTTCTTAACAGGTCCGTACCAGATCCGCCCTGTCCCGAGATAGTTTACATCTATCAAGAGATATTCCGGGTGTCCCTGGATAGGGTTAGCCGGAATTGGATAACTTGTTCGGAAGCGCTAAATTCTTTCCTGGCTCTTAGTATCCTGTCTTCTGGTGGGTATTCTATTCTCATTAGCCGATAGTGCTCAGTAATTCCTTTATAGCAATTACTATCCTGTCCCTGCTCGGTGTAAGAGTCTACGTACCTTGGAAGGCGAGGCCACGGGCGAGCTCCATTGTTCCGGACTGGTGCTCATATTGTACTGTCATCCCGACATGTTTCCAGTATCCTTTTTGCCTTTGAAGACCCTTTTCCTCCAGAAAATCGCCTATTGCCATTTTTGAATATTGCGGTAACCATTGTCCTTCTATTGTAAGGGCAATGGCCACCTCTTCAGCTTCGCCCGTCCTCATCTAGCCGCATATTAGATTATCATCCATTACCACCGCGACAATAACATTCCTGTCCCGATACCGGCGCCGTCGACATAGAGCACCTCCCATCTTTCTTGAAATATCTTCTGCAGCGTTTCCGCCCTTTTCCACCTTTCCCGGTTACGCATGCTGCGAGGCAGTGGGGGTGATTTTTACTCTTCCAGACTTCCATTGGGACATCAGTCTTATGGTCCCCTCGACTTTCATATGGAATGCAGTCTTTTAATTATGCATCGTCCCGCCAGTGTCTTTACCAACATTTTGTGTTGGGCGACTTGGTTGGCCTCTACTTCTGCCAACATTGTGCACCCCAAGCTTATTAGCCGGCGCGTAGACGTGCTTACGGTGAGGCAAAGTGCTGCGTTTATGCTCTTCTGGATGACTTAATCTCGGCCTTCCCACAGTTCAGTGTAAATAAGGGACAACGTAGGCGATCCTGCTGACAAATACTTGTACGAGTCCTAAGAGTTTCAATTTGTCCATCACTAACTACCTCCCGCGGTGCAGAGTACGATGTCTACGTACAGGGAGGCCCTCGATATCTAGTTTTGATGGAAGCTTGATCAGTGCAACATCGGAAAGCAGGGGAGAATTGCCCAAACATTGGGGTGTTCCTCTGCAGCTTAGCGCAAATATGCCCGGCTTGTGTTCGCAACATCCCTTAGCTGCCGGGTGAACTTACTGAAAAGGGGGAAACTGAAAGACGGGGGTCGTAGTAACCGGGGTGTATATATCTCCCAGGCCAGCGTTCACCGTTCTGGCTACCGGAATGCCTAGCCGAACTGAAAAGAAGTTGGTTGTCGTGACGGAGGACTTAAAGACAAGAACTCCGCCTTCGTTAATGCCGTAGAGGAGCGGTTTCTACTCGAGTTCAGCCAGCACCAACCTCAATCCACCACATATTGAGGAACCAGTTTAGACTCCGTTTTACAGAGAGCATCATCAGATGCAGAGCACGCCAGCAGTGTGGAAACAAAGTCCCACGACTCACTGATCACGCAGCGTCGTTAGTACAATGAATAAACGCCTAGTCATTACCCGAACAATTTGTTTTCTCTGCACAATAGAGCTAAACCAAACGCTTAATCACAAGCGTAGCGGTACAGCCATTGCTTTCGCAATTAGGGTTAACCAGAGATAAAGCACAGCCATCTTACAGCTTCACAATATGCGATCGTATTCGGCAATCTCGCCGCATTCTTTAAAAGTTCGATGGTATATTGTGTTGGGTACATGTGTGCTAGTTTCAACGGGCTAAAGGCTCGAGTCTAGAGCCGACGCCAGGGTACTTCCTGCCTTTTGTCAATCTTTAGTGGAGAATGTATCCGCTTTTCAAGCTTAGTGAAACTATATGATCGCATCGAGAAATTGGGGGATTCAACCAGCTCACCACTCGGCTGACATAACCTCGAGCTATACTGCGAGCCAACTGGCTTCCCCTGTTCCTGGTGTGTGCCGGAACCCATATTATCAGTTTTTCTGGTCGATATATTTGAATTCATTCAGACTCCATGCTCCTCGCCAAATTATAATAGACATAGCCCAGAGTTCGTTTTTATCGAACCTGCCATTATTTTCTCCATAACTAGGTTGAAACATGTGTAACCCCCCCCCCCCCCCCCTTCCCAAATTTTACTCTTGTATCTTTATCCGGAATTCTTAAAGGGGTAGAGACACCAAATTACAAGGCTGTGCAAAGCTTGTGACGAACTACGCTGCTCTCCGTCTGCAGCCGCTAGGCCTAGTCGGTTTCGACGGACGGCACTTCGGAACGGGTCCGCGACGCAATACTGCAGAAGCCAATGAAGTAAGCTCGATAAAACGTACGGCGACTGTCCTCGATCGGCCAAATTTTCTTCCCACAAGTAGCGCATACGACTGTTTCGAGCCGCTTGCAGCAGCTCGGCGCACCGGTGTCACACCGACGCTTCGTGGCGATTGCACACGCCTGCTGCGATGCAAGCAATTATCGACTTCAATTCACTGTTGTGAAGACTATACTCGATGACCGATTTCATTCGCTAAAATTCGTGAATTATCTCCGAACAATCACCAGGTTCGGACATTTTCAGCGGCGCACGAAAGCGATGCCACGACGAGTGCGTTCCAAACTTTTATACCCGCGAGCAGTTATGCGCGCTCCTTCGTAGTCGAAACCCGTCCGCTTTTTTTTTCCAGCCGCCCGCATAGCGTAAGAATTTGGGCAAAATTGTAGCGAAACGAGCGGCCGACATCGGCACTGCTACGAGGAACAAGTCGGAGAGGGATTTGGAGACTGTTTGCAGGCGACAACGGCATGTTATCAAATATTTCATGTTAGCACGGCGTAACAGGTTCGCCAAAACGACGCAAACTTATACAGTCTACGAACTATATATCCTTTCCGCTGTGGGACTCGGCCATGAGCTTATGGCGGTCAGGTCACACTGCAAACACAGCAGACGACGCACCTACTCGTTGAAGTCGCGTTTTTTGGCCCACGTGACATATCAGTGGCGTTTTTTGCCTCAAGTAAAAACCTGGTACTAATACAATTGTGTAATGCGGTTTTACGCTTCGCACACCGTGCTTACAGAATCGCTACGCACTATTTACGACACAAAAGTTTGGTGTCCCTGCCTCTAACCATAGGTTACATACCTCCTGCAATCCCATGGACGTGCCGGCGAGTCTCAACTGTGCGACAGTATGTACCGCACAGTTCCGCGGTGTTATAGTAGACTCATTTTAGTCTTTCCGTAGGGGTGAAGTGGGCAGCCCTAATGTTACCTTACGATATCCTCCATTTTCTTTTCCGTCGGCCCCAGCATGAGGTAGGCGATAAAATGAGCTGGATTTTAGCTATAGCTCAACCCGGTAGGTTGCTTAAGCAAAGGCTACGTAGCTTCGCTTTCTGTGGTTATGCGGCGCGGCTGCCGACCGGATTTACCGACGGCTTGAAGAGGGGCCCCATCTGTGGTCGCTCTAAACGTCAAACGTGGCTACAGGCTGGGTTTACGCGACGGGCTGAAACCTGGCGTAGTATTGCTCGCAATACACTATTGTTTATCACGAAAGCCTGAACCATTCCGCACAAATCTTGCTGGTGTTCGCTACTACCCCATTCATTCGTGCCTCTATCAGTAGAGCTACACGATACGAAGTCCCATGCCGTCCGTGGGTGACCTAGGAGTAGGAGCGACATGTTCGCTTCGATTCAGAACAAACGGCCCGGTTGGAAGCTCCCAGTTCAGTTTCGCAACCTTCTATCCGATCCGACAACACTAACGTCAGTCATACTATGCTCGTGGTTTTCCGCTATTTTGATAATTCGAAAGAAGACTATCTTAAACTGCCGCGGTCACATGGCCTCCATTCGCACGGGCCGGTTTCGTACCCACTTTTTGTACCCACTGTTCAAATAAATTCTGCGGTCTGCTCCTGTGCAGATTACCAATCCAAGTCCCGGTAATGGGCTACCGCCGACAGTAGTAGTAACAAATATTTGTAGATATGAAAAGGAACGAGACCCAAAGAGTTGTTTACCTAATCCAGTGCTGGCCGCACAGGAGGTAACCTACCGTTCAGACAGCGACATCCTTGGAACCACTTCTTGGTACTAACCTATGCCGTTCCACCGACGGTATTCGTGGGATCAATATCCGGTGGGCTGTGGCGACGAAGTTTTGCCATACAGAGCAGTGAAGCACTCAGCAAACCAGTGACCGTACAATGCACGTTTTATTTCACACTAGTGGATGCAGCGGGTCACTTGTGACCTCCGTTCGTCGTAGGGCCCTGCTTCTTGACAGGAACCTAGGTGAGAATGAGAACACATTTTCGTTAACAGCTTTTGAGACGTTCCATCGTCGCTTTTCAGCAGAGCTCCGCTGGCAAGCTGCAATAAAGGTGAGTAAGCGTCAGTTGCTGCCGGATCATGCATTCCAGCGTAAGCAAGCAAAGCGTGAGCGCTGGCAGCCTAACTGCGTGAGAAGCACTAAGCTAAAATTATTTAACGAACGCAACAGCGCCAATGTTCTGCTGCAAACTCCTGACAAGGCTACAGCAGGTACAGCCCCGCCAAAAAGTATACAACGCAAGAGATTTTTGAGCTGGGCTCCCTAATTGGGGGCCCAGAGCTTGGAAGTATTCAACGACACGAGGCCCTTTCGCTTTAGGACGAGTTCCAGTGAACCAGGCTCTACACACCTCCCCAATCTACCAACAGCCAACAAAAACAGCTAATATTTTACATTAAGCACTCGCCCTCGCATTATGAACTTCGCTCTCTATGCCCTAATGTTAAAAGCCCGGCGGGCACCGGCATCGTACTCCGTATATTTGAGCAGCAGCCGGTCTTTACGGCTGCTGCGTATTTTGGCTGTTGCCGCAAGGTCTACTCACTATCCATCGTAAACTATCCTTTCAAGTCAACATTTCAAAATACTATTGCCTGCGAGCCATTGTTCATACACACTCCAGCTGTTGCAAACGTAGCATTCTGTAAATGAAACGCGTCGACCTGGCAAGGCAGCGCAGATTGCCGGAGCGTATTCGCTAGCTTTCAAACATTGTAAATGTTTCAGCATTACAACTGAAGCCATGTGAAATGAATAACCCTTAAGTTCCACAACGAACCAGCCTTTACACACCGCAGGTAATAAAAATTTGTAGTCGCTTCAGTTTAGAAGCCGCTGCGCGATGCTCGGCGCCAGCAGATTTTTCAATCGAACCCTCTCGCGCTGCAAGGACAGGTACTGGCTTCGAGTCCAGATTTGGTTATCATAAACACGAATACCCATCATGCCAAATGAAGCGCTTATTTTGGAGAGTTTCGAAATTCTGCTCGAATCACGGCGACGGGGACAGGCACTGCGGAGTAAGGGGCGACGCGAATCACTATCCTGGGTTATTAGGGACTCCGTGGCGGAAGGCTCCGGCATAATTCACACCACCTGGGGATATTTGACGTGCACGCACATCACACAGCACGAGTGCTTTTCTGTGTTTCGCCACCTCACCATCGTAACGCAGAAGCCGCTTACGTGCTTTGCTATTTCGACGCTAAAAGTATGCGTTGCTTCGCGTCGTTAAACACCACAACTTGGAGTGAATGAAAAGAAACCGAGCACTTTTCATACACTCGGAATGTTCACGTACGCCGCAAAGGTGCCTCCTATCCCGTGGACGTTTGGCGGCAGACGACTGTGAGAGTGTCACGGTACTCGGGAATCTCTTACGATCGTGGGACCACTAGCTGCCAAAGGGCTCATGCAGTGAGTCCACCATTACCAATGTAGTAAAGAAGCTAATTAGGACGTTTCGAAGGCAAAATTGCAGCAACCTTAAAAAAAAAAAAAAGAATTCTTGCCAGCCAACTATCGGAGTCGATACTCCAATTGCACGATGTTCGAACTGCTCACCAATATGTAAACCGCAGCTATGTACAATGCAGGCAATCGATTTAGTAATCGGGCGAGGACGCTGGCTTTATTTCTGGTTTTGACGGCTTAAAGCACCAAAGAAAACGCAGGCTCAAGGATGGCGCAGCGCACGGCTCCAGAAATCCTTGACCTGGTGTCTTTAACGTGCACAGGCATCGCACAGTACACGGACGGCTTGATTTTAGTCTCCATTGAAAAGCGGCCGTCGCGGTCTGGACTCTGGCTCATTTACGTACACACGTGTTTGTTTTCCCAGAACAGCGTTAAGGGTCAAAACCCTTAAAGAGGAGTACAAGCGCTTCATAGCTAATAATTCTCCCGTGTGCACAATATGCCTTGGGCGTCTTAACGGAACTTGAATGGGGCCATGACAGCTAACATTTGAGCATAAACTGATTACTGCATTTCACTCCACACACGTGAACTTACAATTCCCCGAAATGACATCTCAATCGGTGCATTATATATTTTTAAAGTGAATTCTTTTTTATTATTTCGAACGCAGTTTGCTGGACTGCAACCATTGGCGGCTGACGTCACAACGGCATATCATCCCCGTGTCGTCTACTATTAACGGTGTCGGCTGCACTCTCGCATGCACGCCGTGGTCGGTGGTCGCCGTTTTTTTTTAATTGAAAATATTTTATTTGGACATTCTCTGTTTTTCTTTGAGAAGCCTTTACTTTATTATACGATCTTAGTGTTCATCGGAAAACCGGACGTTTTTAGGCCATTTAGCATTTAGTGTGTGAGCCCTAAACTCCTACAGGAATGCGCCGATTCGCGGATTACGACTGCGCGCCCAGCGTGTCTGCTTACATAGCTCTTGCACATAACTGGATGTATGCTGCTCGCGGTGTGAGGAGTTTCAGTAATAATAATAATTGGTTCACAGGAAAGGCGCAGTATTAAACTTGTTTCTGTGGGCGCCTGAACCGAGCCGTAAGGGAGGAGTGAAAGCGGAGAAGGAAAGAGGCGCCGTAGTGGAGGGCTACGGAGTAATATCGACCACCTGGGGATCTTTAACGAACACTGATATCGCACAGCACATGGATGCCTCTCCGTTTCGCCTCCACGAAACGTCGAAACTCCTATCTCTATCTCGTTTTTTTTTCTTTTTTGTTTTTTTTTTTGTAGTATGCGCCGCGCGCTAGGCACTAAATCTTCGCGAGTAGAATCACGAACTTGTATATTATTCACAGAAGTATAAAACGGCAATACTACGAACGACCCTGTCATCGTCCCGTTAATCATACACAATATAGGTGTTGCAGCGAAACTTAACCACCCACAACATATTCCTAAGCTCGACAGCACACGCGACCGTACTTCCTCGCTTTCACAAATCGATGCTTTCGAGGTCATGCATTCAGATTTGCTTTTCTATGCATGTGCGCAGTTGAGACGACAAAATATTTCAACGTAGGCGCAAGCATGTTGCGGCCGTATTTTCACACTTGCAGCATACATAGTGCTGTGGGACTACGACTACCAGAAGCGAAACTAAAACAGCATGATGTGCGTGGAAAATATCCGTTTCAATCGCCAAATTCAGTAAAAATGAGGGGCTTCAAGGGCTGTCGGCTCCCTTCTTACGTATCAGCAGCGAGATACTCTACTGGCAAAAACCATGCTCACACAACAATTCACAGAAAGAAAATCAAGCGGTGCATATTGGGGGAAGGAATGAGGAAGAGAAGGAAAAGGAAAATGCTTGCCTCTATGCTTATGACGAACTACAAATCACTTGGCGATACGGGGAGCTGCGTGTCTCGTGGTCATCATTCGCGACAGCTTTATCAATAGGTAAACGTTGATAACGACACAGCAATTAGTGGCACCGGTAACATGCTGCTCACATTCATGCCGCCGGGTGAGTAAAAAAACAAGTAGACGCGGCACGGGGTAGCCCCGCAAAACTCTCCTACACGCAGTTCGCTAGCAGAAGTAGTATGCGCGTATATATTCCGCGAAGAACCGCACCAATAAATGTAGACAGAAAATACTGCCCAAATGAGCGAACCGCGAGGGTATTGAACAGATCTTTCCTCCACCACTTTGCACCAGTCGGACGAAAAGATAGTGTCATATTAAGAGAGTGTCATCCGCTTTTATGAGGTGGGACTTCGATGGCACAGTGCAACACGGAGAAAGTACAAGTCAAATGTACGCGGCCACATGGTCCGATTTTAGACAACGCAGTAGGTCATTTGCTTGCTTGCTTGCAGTGTTTAACGCACTAACGAGACCGCCGAAGAGCAATCTCGCTGAATGGTAAGAGGAATCGTCTCCACTTCTGACTTCATCGGCAGTCCCAATAACCTCCCGTTGCATAAGCCACCGCTTACACCATTGCCAACTAACGCCCGACATTTATTCGTGCATTACAATCAGCCGTGTCAGTCACGGCTTGTAACGGACTATAGAATAGTTGCAAGTCTCGCGCGGAGCCAATTTCCCATTTTCGTTTCCGGTTAGAGCATCAAGTATAAACCCTCCAAACAAAAATTCCGACCAGCATCTATACCAGTTTTGCTCGAAGTCAGAATGCAGATGACGCGTTTAACTCTCGTAGACGAATGAAGATGAAAGACAGAAGGAAAAGCCACAAGAAGCGATTTCAAAAAAGGAAAGAAAAAAAAAAAGAAAAAGAAACGGGCGTAGACAGAGAGAATTTCTTTAATGCGTACGAGGTTGTTAGGCAAACGACTCCTAGGTGCTTAATAAAAGTTCTTGTGTGCGCCTTCGATGAAGCCTAGGGGGATAGTATTGGTCAGTCGGGTAAGATCCATGGCTTTAATGCGAAGCAGGGAAAGGATGCCGAATTCTTGCAGACCCGGTATGGGCGCGCATAAGCAAGAGACACGGCTGCGCTTCTAGAGCACGTGGAGTCGGTTCGATCATAATGCTAAACTCCACTTGACCAGCTCGTTATTACAACTGGTGTTTTCAAGGGCACTTCCATTGACCGAAGATTGACCGTGAGTTGAACAGACGGGAAGTTGACCGTGATAGACTGCGGCGCCAACAGTTTCGGGAGACATGCCGCGCAATTGCACCGAACTGTCACTGTCGTTCAGTTAAATGTCAGCTATAACTGTCCGTGTATCGCTGGTATAAATCACCTTCTGGCTTCCCCTTCGTCTCACGCAGGACCATTTGTTACCGCTACCACAGAGCAAAACGTGCCGGCCATGTTCACGGCTACGCAACACTGGCACCAAATAACGGCCAGCCGAAAGGGTCTTGTAGAACACATGGGATCATTCCACGTTTTATATGCAGAATACAATCGGTACCATAGATATACAAAAAGCAAAACATAACGCTTTAGCGTTATGCACAAAAATCGACCACAACCCTACTATTTGTGCCTAAAAAAGTGAAGAAAATAGACTAACGTTATTCGAATGAAATTCGAAACGGTAAATGTTCAGTGCAACTCAATTTCTTGTGCACACACCGGAAGCATAAACGACGCTTTCGTTGTTGTTTTTTTTTCTTCGTTCAAAAATCTGCAGCATGCAAGCCAATAATTTAACTAAAAAAAAAAAAAGTAATGGAAAGCGAGGCGATGCGCAATACGTTCAACGCACTTCAGCCAAATGCCGAGTGAAGAACACGTTATGTCAGGCTAAACACGAAGTAACTCCCCGATGAAAGTACACATTTTCGCTCACGAGTAGCGATTTTTACTGCGCAAGGGCAACTTTGTCCCCAAAGCGTCATGACACAAGATGCCTTGATGTAAACAAGGTAGGGACAAAGATCAATTTCCGGAATATTAGGACCCGGCAGGAATCACGCCAGGGGAAAGGTTGCACACCAAATTGTATAACACTGGGGATCGAACTCCATACCTGCCGCATGCCAGCCGGGTGCACAAACCCTCATCGAGTTCTCGCTCACACAGCTTAAGCTCCGGAGGGAACTGACGTAAGCAAATGACTCTCCGCACGGCATTAATCTTATTGCGACAACTATACGCTGGTGGAGGTCCATCATCGCAGTGGGGGCGAGCGCACTTATGCAAAGGCGTGAGAATGAAACTAAAGCGCAAGAGCGCGTGTGCCGGCAAGTGCTCTAAGAGATGCCCCTGACCGGGCTGGATTCGACTATGTCCGATTCCACATGACATATATGACCATTCGCATAGGCGTAAACTGTGCAGGCTGAACGCGGCTGCACTACTGGAGCGCACGAGCTCCGATACCCTCGACATGCAGTATTCGCGTGAATCCGCGATATTATTACCTACGCCGTTCTGTCATCTGGCCCGTCGCCCGACTTCTGACGTCATTTCGTTACACTCGAATATTAGCGACTTCCTTGCCAGTTTTTTGGTGGAGGGAAAAAGCGAGGACTCAGTGTAATGTGCGATCTAGTGCACGTTAAGATGATCAGGCGGTGGAAATAACTCCACAGCCCTCCACAACGGCGCCCGTCCAGGTACGCAAGGAGAAGTGCGACAGATATCGCGCCCTTCCTTTCCAATAAAGCAATTTACGATTTAGAAAGACGTCAAGCTCTGCAATCTGCCGCTTGCGGCGGGGTCTAGCCTTCCGCCACTGCTTAGGTGGTGGACGCCGGTTGTTGCGACGCGCGCCTCTCACTCTTCTATTTCTTTCTTCTCTTTCTCTTCTGTCCGTCTGTCCGCACGAGGCAGCAGAGGTGGCTCAGCTACAGAGCCAGTAGCAGGCCCGTGCATTTTCTTTTCCTTCTTCCTTCAGTCGCAACAACAAATCGAACCAGGACCGCAGCAATGACCGCTTTGCACGCAGTGCAGGAGAGGACAAGATGGGCGGCGATGAATGAGTGTTTAGAGATGCAGATTTCATGCATAGAGCTTGCGCGTTTAAAGATGCAGATTTCATGCATAGAGCTATAGCGTTTTCGAAGCCCGATGCTGCTGGCTTGGTTGCGCGTTCGTGCTGATGGCGACGTCGGGAACAGCGGTGGACTAGCGGAGTTGATTCGGTGAGCGCGGCGTAGACAGCAGCGTTGATCTAACGGCGTGCCGCGCTCAACGGCGTCTCATTTTCGCCTCTACCCTTGCCTCTGACGGTGTGTACGAGGGTGCATTTTGAAGAGCAGTCATGGTAGGCTACAATCATCATGCGGTTAGTCGTATCAGAGCGCGAAATAAGATTTCTGGCACTCGTCGCCGCAGTGAGCCGTCTAATATTTCACTGCTGGTAACGACTAAGCTCATTCATCGGGTTGAGCCTTAACAGGACGCTGAACGGCGTCGGGGGAGCCTTTATGCTACGCCCTCGTCTGGAGAGATGAGGGCGTGACACAAAGATCTCTGCTTTCAGTCGCAAGTGGTTCCCGACGTGGGACAACTTGCAGCCGGCGAGAGAGAAGCAGCCGGCAGCCACCGCTGGGCAGACGAGACTTAACACCTGCAACGCCTGCCGCTGCGGTGATGCGGCATGACATGCCCAGCCACGCGTTGCGCCTGTATACAAATCAACGCACGAAAAAAAAAAAAAAAAAAAAAAAAAAAAAAAAAAAATCCCGCCCGCCACGAGGCGACCTCAACGTCAGTGTGCGTCTCAACAGCCTTAAGCTCTGCAAGGGGAGTATTTAGTCTTACATCCACCCCAGACCAGGAACGACTTTTAACTACGAAGTTTCTTGGAAAGATGTTTCTTTTGGAGCCGCATGGCACCGCTTGGGTGGATGTGAACGAGTAATTATCTCCTTGTCACAAATCTACTTCACCTTGGGGGGGGTTTCCCCGAAACATTAGACCAGTTTTACGCTTTCATCGTACACACACATACGCTGACGGCACAAATGATCCGAATGCGATCATATACCATAGTAATGCCAGCAGCTAGTCTCGGTGAAAATAAATACTCCGCGGGCAAACTTGCGCATCGCTTGTGGGGCTACGAGAACCAGGTCGTAGATACAGGGAAAGCGATGCCACCACCAGAACGGCTTCGCTCGAGCAGCGCACGCGCAGAGACTACAGTGTCACAAGCAACGAGAAATGGCAAGGAAGGTGTACCCACCCGAACGCTCCTTGCTGCCACAGTCGCTGTCATGTGCGGTGGGCAGGGCCCTACCGATCGCCCGGAGGTGCGTCATTGGTAACCCCGCATAAATACGAGTAGCCGTACAGCGGGCTTAAGAACTTAAGCAGGCATATGTCGAGACTACGCCATTCCAAGTCCTGTCGCCCACTTACGTTACCTTTGTTTTTGTCTTAATTCAATAAAGTTTATTCACTCACTCGCAGAAAGCAATTGTTTAGTTATAAAAGCTACAAAGGTCCACCACCTGCCGATTCCGGATATTAACTACTGCGCGCCGACAGAACCTTCTTTTCGCGGATACCGGGTACCAGGCTACAGCACCATTTATGCAAAACGGCTACGACGGAGTACTTTTTCGATGTAGACGTCGCGAGGGTGAATAAAATGGCGTGAGAATTTTCAAACGTAACTATGAACAATAAATGCGACAAAGCCATACAACAAATTTTTACCAAGAGAACAAATTTGCACGCAGTTGTCCTGCCCCGCCGGGGTGGTGCAGTGGTAAGACGTCCGACTACTGTGCCGGAGTTCCCGGGATCGAATCCCGGCCTCGGCGGCTGCGTTTCGATGGAGGCGAAACGAAGTGGCGTCCGTGTGCTGTGCGATGTCAGCGCACGTTAAAGATCCCCAGGTGGTCGAAATTACTCCGTAGCCCTCCACTACGACCCCCCTTTCTCTCTATCCACTTTCACTCCCACCTTCATCCCTTCCCTTACGGCGCGGTTCAGGTGTCCACAGAGCAAGTGTGACAGATACTGCGCCTTTCCCTTCCTATGAACCAACCAACCAACCAACGCAGTTGTCCTTAGAGGCTTCCTCCTCTGAAGAAAATGTGCAGCTTCGTGGCACTCTGGAGCTGACAGAACATAACCTAACCGCGCAAACATAGCTGGTGCATTAAGCAAGCATTGTTTTCACGCGGAAGACCAATATAAGGATGGTCTGCACTTCTCTCAGGCACAGAAACAGAGCCGGGCTATGGTAACTGATCGTAGGTTGTCGGCTGCCCGAGCTTAGACCATTGCAGCATTCGTTTCCGAGCCACACAGTGCAGATTTTTTCCCTGCTTAAATCCTGAGATGAAAAAAAAAAACACATCCTTAATCCTTCGGTGCTTCAAGTGGGAAGTATACCCTTGGGTTGCGTAAGCTACACCCTTTGTCAAAAGTTTAGAGCCCAGGGGGTCTATACTTTTGAGACATACGGTGTGGCTCGTAATGCATTCCCAGGTTCCCGAACTTGCTGAAGGCAAGATTTTTCGTCCTACCCTCTCTAGTGGCCAGGATTTACACGATTGTCAAAGAATTCACAATATACGGCTTAGAAGCAAACCCTCTGGGCTTTAAACTTTTGACAAAGGATGTACATAACATGACAGGCCAAGGAGGTAGATTAACCACCTCTCGGGAAAACCGGTACACATTTGAGTGTGCGTTTATTTGCTGGCGCTATGACAACTTTCATCACATCCTCTACATGTGCTCTGAGCTCCAGCCACCCCGCAATTTGCAACTAACAGACATCGAGCCGACCCATCAAAACAATCAATAAGGCCAAAGATCCAATAAACGTTTTCACCACTACCACCATGACAACTTTCTATCTTCCCCCTGCTTCCGTTTAAATATAATGGCAGAACCGAAGTGATGGTGGATATCCTTCGAAATATGTTATTAGTGCCAGCAGCTGTATGCCAGTAAAAACTGCATGGCTTAAATGCCAACAGTTGCGCGTCTCCGCGGAGACAAAAAAAAAAAAATATAAAAAGCATCGCCAAGAGCGCACCATTATTTTAGACGGCCGTCCTGTCCGAGCAATGCATAATGACGAAACATTGAAACTAGACTATTGCGTTCATGTCCAGATACAAAGACATAAAAGCGTCTTGCGAACAGGTTAAAGACGGTAGCTTTAGTTTCAGCTACCGCCACTGCCACTGCTCCACGTCTCGTGACGCCAGCCCATGAGTCTTAAAGCGCACTGCATGGAACACGGTCCCATTCTGCGCCCCTCTCGAGAGAAGCGCACTAAAAGTGAAAAAAAAAAAAAAAAAAAAAAAAAGAAGGCTGGTGAACACAGCAATATCTCGCTGCGGTGGAACGATTCTAAGCTAGAAGTAACCTCAGGACAGAGCTCAAAAGGCACATCGAAATGCGCGCAGTGTCATCGGTACTTTTACTGTGCAGACTGAGATTGAAAAGGTAATTAAATGTAATTATGAAGGAAAACTTACAGCGCCGCCTTAAGGGCCAGACCCGAACTCATACACGCATTCCAACTTCGGACAATTCTACACCGAGAAATGCGCCCACAATACAACTTACTTGCATAATTACATCAGTCGCCGCACCAGAACTGCCCATTATTACTGCCACGGCTGGGCTGCTCAATCGCAGGTCACGCGACGCTCTCATGGACAGTAAAGTCAAGCGAGCCCTCGCGTCATCCCCTGGTGATAATGCTCCAAGACGATAGTCCGGGCAGGAAGAACTAAAGCAATGACGACTACTCGCCGTTCCAAGCAGTGATGTGGCGGTTCGCCCTGAACGCAGATGGTCGCCATAGAGAGTCGGCACAGTTCAAAGCTTCGCGTGTGGAAACCTCCACAGCCTCTTACCTCTAGGCACGAATGCGAAATTTCCAACACAATCTCCGCTGTTCGACGTTCGTCTTGGAACTGTCTCAGGCAATCTGCTTGAGCGACATACAGTTGGCGTGGAAGTAGAGGATGGGCCGGTTGAATACACCAGCAATGCCACTCGCGCATGAACCACGGGCGTGCGAATGTTCGAAGTTTTGAAACCAACCCAACACACCATTCGGTACGAATGGCGTGCTATTTTGAAATGGCGAAAAACTTTCGGTTTTAAATGCATAAATTCACAGTGGCGCTCGCGAAACCAAGCAAGAACTGAAGCAAAAATGCTGTCAGTAGCAGAAATGCATATAACTAATGTTTCGGTATTTCATTTACGTATGTCAATTCAATGCGTGGCGCTTTAGAGCTTGGTGAGTCGGTTACGCAACCACGAGTGTTTACACCACTTTTCGCACTCGACAGTGCATTATCCACTATCCCGCAGCAACGCAGCGAAACCGGCTTCACAACCACTCTTCCCCGAAGTCGACTTTCACCCTCGGCACGGACACCTTAAAGAAGTTTAAACTACTAAAGGCTACCGAAGCCGCTAGAGTAAGGATGCCAAGCAACGTAAGCCACGATCGGTCACACCACTGCACTGCCGCAAAAATGCTGAACATTTCCCAATTAAGAAAATAAACATTGTTTGGCAAATACGCGCGTGGAGAGCAATGTTGCTCTGAAACATCGCACAAACTTCACACCCACCTACTATGCGATTAACCATGTTCGATAGAGTTCCAATTAAAAGACAGCCATTCGCACACCCTTATCAAGCGCTGTCTACTACTGCTGGAAAGGGTACAATACAAGGTGAAGCTGAATACGTCGCAGTTTATAGGGCCAAGTCAGCGTTCGATCCCGACATTCAAACCGGGGGACGGAGCTTCCAGCTCGAGATTCCACTGACAAAAAATACATCTCTCTTTGGTTGAAGCGCCGTCGTCATGGCCCCAATCCGAGAGGCCGAGGCCAACATGCAATTACAATCGACATAATACGCCGTGCACCAATATGAGCAGCGCTGGAAGTCGCACTAACTAGGAAATAAAAACAGAGCAAGAAAAAAAAAAAAAAGGGGGGGGGGGGGGGGGGGTATTAGAGAAATACGAGAATTCACCAGCGCAGAACCAAGGTATGTACCGTATTTGCCAAAAGTGACCAGGCTGCATGTTTTGCTTCTCGCTTGTATTCTAAAGCCAACATGGCTTCCCAGAGGATTAATAAATGAGGGCAGGAGCTCGCCTTTACTTTGCACAGATTTACAGCTTCAGAAGTGGCACGAATTCTCCACTACCCGACCTAGAAGCGAAACCCGCAGCCTGGTTACTTTTGGCAAAGACGGTACACTTGACGCAGGCTATTGCGTTTTTTTTTTCTTCTTTAGAGCCCCTGCTCCAGAATTTCTCTATGCGACGAGGATGTCGACATTATGAGCACTGTCTGGCGCCAAGGTTGCGGAACCTGCATCTCAAACAATCGGATCGCTACGTGTACTGCAGACAGGACGGCATTGCCACTAGTGCGGAGCCAGCTAGGCAACATAGGTACTGACACGATGAGCCTCCATCCAGGAGCCCCACACAGTTCGGATCGGACCCCATCCCGCAGATAAGAGCCACTGCTCTCGAACTTAGTTACCACAATGCCTTGTCATCAAACGTATTACAGAACCTTTCGTCACGCGCAGTGTTTTCTTACTGTTCGTAAAAACTTGTCGCATGTTACTGAATCTACGAGAGGTGGCCAAACAAAACAGCGAAATCGCCAGCGCCAATCGACAGCACCCCAGCGTAAAATCCCAGATGAAAAAATTCAGGAGGAACTTTGGCTCACTAAAGAGCTTCAAGGCGGAACCCCGCCAAATGAAAAGCGCCGCACGGACGCCTGGATCGAACACCCGGCGGGGTCAGCTTCGTATATGCGCGAATCTCCTGATGACGTCATTATCACTCCCGGTTATTAGACGTCACAATGTGTCGGCTATGGACGTCTCGAAACGCCTAACCATTACTAATTGTTAGCGATAGTCAACTCTGAGTACTTGTCTGGTTAGAGTTAGTAGTGATAGTTACGATGATCTTCAAATGCATGGGTTCCTATGGGCATCTGCTGAACTATTTTATTATGAGTCGTAAATTATCATGAAATTTTGAAAATTCCTTAAATCATGTTCCGATATCATCCGATTGCTATTAAGTATCGATTCAATGGTGATTGGCATATACCCACATAAGGCATGCAAGGCTATCGCCTTTATTCTATCAGAGAAGGCCGTGCAGGAATGGGAGGGGAGGTGACGAGCCTTTGTCCTCGTCCCGTGAAGAATGCGCTGCAGCCCTACCCGACACCACACTACTGCTACTCCAACTGCTTCCTTCACAGGACCGTACCCCTACTTCGAACAATATACGCCACGGGAGGGGTACAAAGGCGCGTCTCGTTCCCTTTCCTGCCTAGCTTCAACTGCACAGCCACGGAAAGCTCACCGTGACATCGACATTCGCCGCTGCGTTCTTGGGTTGTATCCGACCATAGCTCACTACAGTCGTTACCAGCAGCTTTGAAATCCCACTGTACGAAGGTAGTAATTAAGGAATAAACAAGGCGGTGCCCAGTACAACCATTTCAGGCTCGAAAGAACTGAAAACGGATTGTGGGGAGCCTAGGTTCGCAAAGCCAAGCCATGAAACTTGCGAACAGGCTCCGTCTTATCCCTTGTTCAGTTCTCTTTTCAAATATTATTTCAGGCATGAAAACTTGTAAAATAGCCTCCAATGGATTAACCAGGCATCCTTGTCACGTGGTGGTGCCCATAATTAAGCTCACAGCGCGTTTGCGATGCCAAAGCTTTTGCCCGGCCGCCTGGCATCTGCCACAGCAGCCTGTTGCACGATCGCTCTGCTGAGAACGGCAACAGCATTTATCACACGATCTCGTCCGCGGCGGATCAAACCCGGACCGTGGACAGCGTCGCACGTCTCATGGAGAACAACAAAAAGCCAAATAAGGTAAACGGCAAACTTTATATACGCATGAGGTATGAGAGTGAGGTGCACTAGATTTTTCCTTGCAGTCTTCTTTCTTGCGAAGCCGGAGGCGAAGTCTTCCAGTCGTCGTCTTCCAGCTTGTCCAAACGGTGCTGCGCTTGAAGCCCTTTTATCCATTCATTCCTCGTTATGTGAGAATACTCCTCGCTCGTCTTAAGGTGGCATAGAGTGCCTCGAGTACTTCTATTTTGCTTTAGTATCGGTAGAACTTCTCGGTGAACAGAAACTAGATTGAATTGGTTTGAAAGAAAGAGCCGGGCTGAACGCATCGCTTTGGAACAGAGTTCGCTAAGCTCAATAAGCCGCTACATTAGCCATCAGAGATGATCCTCTATGGAACACAAGAAAGCGACCCTTCCTTTAAACAAGCATGGGTCAGGGGTGACCGTAAGACACTGCTCCAAAGCTGTTTTATGCACTTTGAAATTCAGCGTTTGTCCTGCGTTTATTTTATTTTATTTTTTTTTTTTTGCTTTGTTTTCACCCGGGTGCGCATCTTGTGGAAGCCAATAAAGCAGACTCGCCCACAACCGCTCCTTTGCGAAGAGAACGGGTATCGAGATTTTGATGCGTAATCCGTATTCGGTTTCTCGGATCCGAATATTGATGATGATGCCAAATGACAATTTTAGTACGGAACAGGAAGTTAACTCGGAGCAATTGCCTCAATCGCCAGCTGCGACCGGAATGTTGCGTTTTCTGCCTACCACCGGTCTAGACGCTCAATGCTCGCGGCAGTAATATGACGTGAGAAATCGGAAATGATCGCCCCGAAAGTAGCCGGTTTAGCGAAGATTAGTTTTACCTGAGAAGTAATCCAAAGGGGCCGCTGTGCGAAGGCAAACGGTTCGCCTTCATGCTGCTTTTCAGGAATAGAGGCAATTTAATTTAAAAAGCCAGGATGAGGAAGTCTGAGTGCACACCCCGAGCTTATGGTGAAGCCGCTGTTCATTGGCATGCTCATTTACGTGCTATCTCTGCGCTCCTGCATCTATACCTAAGCGAAGTCGGCTTCTCCTCTCCCTATGGTCAGCATATCACTTAGAGGCCAGTGTTCAGCTCTTCTGAGCATGCTTCATGTGCTTCGCAATAACAAGACACCAAATTCAGTAGCGCAGAATTGTTGACTCGTGTTCTACAGCTGAAAGGCGGAATTGGAAATATCAGCTGCAGCTTGTCAGTGACTGATAGATTTATCGCGCTAAGAAAAATCAGCGTCTGAGAGAATCGTAAATTGAAAGTGATTCTCTCGAGACACCTACCGTAAAATACCGCGCATCTGCTCGGTCTGGTCGAGCGCATCGCATGTCTCACTCGCGGCGGTCCTCCGACGACAGCCTTCGGGCATTTGCGTAGCCAAGCCAGCACCGGACGAGTACAGCTTTGCTTGAGATATTTTTGGGAGTTGAGATTTGATTGCATTCTTGAACTGGATGGGGCTGACAAAGCGGAGAGGTGCGGCGCGGGAGATAGGGGACGGCTTTTTCGGAACGGCGCGGAAATTAAATTATCTGCAAGTTGGGTGGTGGATGGGGGGGGGGGATGATTTTGCGGTAATACGAGGTAACATTAAGAGAAAATTTTGCAGCGTTGCGCAGTAGAACTACCACATTTTAAACAGAAGTTTGAAAAAGCCAGTCACCCTATGCGACAAATTTCGGGCCAGTATAGAGACTGCGGAGCTCGTTTTATCAGTTTAACAGCAAAGAAATATGCAAATCCGCAGTAGGGGGAGGTTTTCTCATTCCCTCGACTTCTGTACAGGCCGTCCACTTAATAAAATAAGGCCATTAAGCTGGCAGATATTGAATCGGCAATATTTCTCCGCAAACTTTTTCGATCTAGCGCATGTGGCACCGTTGATATGGGCGACTGAAAACGGCTTGAGCGTTCTACCTCTTGATTACGCTGTTTGCCGCTGAAGTACCAGGTTCGATCCCCGGTTTCGCCGGGCCCCGGTGCTCGGCTCTTCTGGGGCGAAATGCTTGGGAAAAGGGGCCATGGACCATAATGGTCATTTGAGCGCGAGGCGGACTCATTGTCCGCTGGAGGAACTAATCACTGTCCCATAGGCGCAACTATTTGGGACTATTTACCACGTATGCCCAACTAAAAGTGTCTATTCATTACAATAATAGAAAAGAATGTCTGGCCTTGGGCACGCTTGTGCAGTGCTTTTTCCTTCATTTGCGAAGTCAAAATCAATTACACGTGGCATTCAAGACGGCCTGGACGCTTCAGTGCCAAGGAAGATGATGTGGGCAAGACGCGCCCTTCGCCACTGTGTATGACGCCCCTAAAAGTGGACCAGACATTGATGTACTATCACTAGGTCGCAGGTTTTACAGAATTTAAACTCGTTGCAGTGAAGTAAAAGTCAGTAATGGCGAACGAGGCTTATGAAAGCCTCCACTTCTCTGCAAGATGTTGACCGAGGCAGTTTTACCTTGCTCTACACAATGCGCTGATATTACTGTTTCAGCAGCCATCTGCATACATAATGACACACCAAATCCTGCTAAGCATTTCAACTCCACAACTCCAAGCAAGAAATTCAATATAAAACTGTGGTCTGTAAACACCTCCCTAAAGTTAAACTTGCCTCAGCTCTAGCTACGCTGACTTGTTATATTTACGATACTAAAAAGAATATTTTCAAGCTATCTTACTTTTGCCAATTCCGGTATAATGCTACCAACTTATCGCTGTCTTCCATGCAACTGTTTAATGACAAGAAAATGCCAATTACTGTCGCGTACACTAATATGCGTCTAATTTCTTCCATACTTGATGCAATTTTGCAACAATACGCAACAATGATGCAACAATACGTCCGCGCAACACATAGCTGTCATATCCTGGAGAGATATTGACCCCACCTTCACCCTCAGAAAGCAAGTTTCTGAGGATAATGACCCTACCACAGTTGTGACGCTTCCGAAATTTTCGCTCTATTTCATTCCCGTGTTCAGGGCACACACCTCATTAAGCTAGGAGGAGCCGACATGAGTGTGGACAGAAAATGTCACAAACTTGCATCAAACATGGCAATGGCAGGTCAACATACGACCTTAACCTGCAACAGATCTACAGATCCATGTGCTGTGTGAAAGAGCTGTCAACCATAAACCACTTCGGCATTTCAGCCTTCGTTCCACGCAGTCCCAACAAGTATGGGAAGAACCCCACAGCTCTTGTTTTGGGGTCTCCTATTGAATGCTATGCAAGGCTACATACTCGGGTGTATCAATGAAGATTAACTAAAAGTCGGTAGCAGGAGATTAAAGTTGTCCTGCATCAGTAGTAGCAAGAAAATTTAACACAGAAAGACCCGGATATATCACACAAAAGGAATTGGTTTGGTTGTATAGGGTTGAATGACCCAAAGCAACTCTGGCTAAGAGGAACATTATAGTGAAGGGCTCCCAAAATTTCTAACCTGGGGTTCTTCCACGTGCACTGACATGTAGAGCACAGGGGCGTCCTGCTTTTCGCATTCATCGAAAAACAGCCGCCGTGGCTGGGATTGAACCCAGGTATCTGGGTTCAGCAGTCGAGTACTTTAACCACCAAGCCACCCACAGCGAGGCCAAAAAGATGGCATAGTAGTCCATATACTGATATTCTGATAAACAAAGCAGGCAATGATACGCCCATATGCAATCTAGAAAGCTTTTTCAACATCAGGTGCAATGCTAGCAGTAAAAAAAAAAAAAAAAAAAAAAAAAAAAAAAAAAAAAAAAAAAATCATTCAAGCTAGCTTTATGGTGCACAGCTGAGTCACTTAAACACCCTTTCAAAAATGCCACAGCAGGAATGAGCATGCATGCCTTTCTTCTAATGCATCATGCATCTATTCCTGATGAGTATGACGCAAATTAAAAATGGTAAATGCAAAAAATACAAGCTTTGATAGTTTTGCCATCAATATCATCATTTTTTTAACAAACTGACGACAAATATTAATCGACTAAGCCTGCAGGTAAAGGATTTATTATTTTTTGCTCAACACAAGCAACATGTCATTTTCGGTAGCCGAAGCAGGCTGCCCAAGTGCTGGTCTTGACAGCATTGCACCTGATGTATGAAACAAAGTACAGTTAGCTATAAATCAAAGAAGAGCTTATTACCAGAATGCTTTAGAATTAAAGCGGGAGTCACCGCTCTGACTGTTAAGTCGGGCTTGAAGCAAGACAGCAACGCAGCGCAAAAAATAGGGACCGAGTGTTCAAAGACCGTTTCCCACACCACCCCCAGTTCTTCACTCAATTTCGCCTAGGCCATGCAGATGACCCAGCTGTGTGTAATTCAAAAAAGGGGATAATCTCAATACGAAATATCCGGGCTTGCTGCACTTCGTGGACAGCATTTTCCTTGCTGTATGTTGGCACTGTGTATGCAGACATTAGTGCTTATGATGTAGAATGTAAAATGTGCAGCAGCAAGACGCAAGACAGGGAGCATGTGCTGAAAGCTTAGTTTTCAAGCAAATCTCCACTGACAACATTGACATCTTTCCCAAGTGTGGGATAAAACCTGTGATCAAATAAGACAAGCTATTTACACTGCTTTCTTCACATGCACAGTGTGCTGCTGTCCCTGGCCTTTCTCCGCACAGCCTTCGGTTTATCCTTCAGTTTAGCACATCAGGAACAAATGAATTTATGATATGGACGAAAGGGAGTGCAAAACAGCACTAACCCAGAAAAGTGTATAGCAAAGTCAAGTGAGTGGACGAGATTAAAATGAAGGCGTAAGAAGCCTGCAGCAGGCACAGGGCAGAGCTAACAAAGCTCAATGTCAAAGGCTGTTGTCTTGCAGTAGACGCCATTGTGACAACTAATATCCACACATACTGCCAACAATGTCAACTTGGCATGGTTTGCATAGTACCCAGAAATGTGGCGCAACAAACACAATCACATGCGAAGAAACACAACACAGGCGCACACTACTCACTGTAATATGGATATGTAATATGTCCAAGCATAACAGTCTTTCTACACTCACGTACATCTCCACACATCTCTTCTTTGCCCAGCAGCTAATACCACAATCGCCCCAGTGTACCACAACCATCATCCAAGCTGGACAGTCACAAATTCCACCACACATGTGCAGTAAGACATGTCCATCCAAGACACTTGTGAAGTCCCTATGTAAAGAAAAGACTGTAACCTGCCCAGCATGTCTACGAAGCAACGAAGTACATGAGAATGAGAAGTACATGTACTTGAGGGAAAGAAGGATCAATAAACAAACATGGCCACAATACACGAGAGGTGTCTAAGAATAACAGCTTTAGAGCCGATAATGAACTCAATTCTTTCCATTCAAGAAGATTCCTCAATGTGTTAGTGAAGCCACGCTGAGTTTAAGTAGGAAAGAATTTACTTTTATTGAGGAATCTTCTTGAATGGAAAGAATTGAGTTTATTATCAGCCCTAAAGCTGTTATTCTTAGACACCTCTCGTGTATTGTGGCCATGTTTGTTTATTGATCCTTCCTTCCCTCAAGTACATGTACTTCTCATGCTCACGTACTTCGTTGCTTCGTAGACATGCTGGGCAGGTTAGTTTTTTCTGTACATAGGGACTTCACAAGTGCTTTGGATGGACATGTCTTACTGCACATGTGTGGTGGTGTTTGCTAGTGTGACTATGTGGTGGACTTTGTGACTGTCCAGCTTGGATGATGGTTGTGGTACAATGGGACAATTGTGGTATTAGCTGCTGGGCAAAGAGGCGTGTGGAGATGTGAGTGTAGAATTGGTGACTGTCATGCTTGGACGATGTTTATGTTCTGCGGGGAAGAAAGTGCTACTATCTCCTTGGCAAAGAAGAAGATGATGAGAAGATGCACTTGGGGTTTAGAAGAGGAGGAGTGGTGAAGAGGAAGTGTGTGTTCAGATCCATATTACAGTTGGTAGTGTGCACCTGCGTTGTGTTTCTTCGCATGTGATTGTGTTTGTTGCACCACATTTCTGGGTACTATGCAGCACCAACTTGCCCCTCAAGCTGTTTAACAGCTTGAGGGGCAAGTTGGTGTACATGTTTGTGGGGCCTAACGCTCCAAAGCGACTCAAGCTATGAGAGATGCCGTAGTGGAGGCCTTCGGAAATTTCGGACGCCTTGCTTTTCGTCTCCATCGAAAAGCGACTGCAGCGGCCGGGATTACCTTGGTATGGGATAGAGAGAGATCCGTAGTATGCATCATGGGAAGAGCTTCGTAGAAATTAACTCTATCATGATGTACACATACTGTGTCAAAAGTTATGTTCACTTATCAGTAATGGGGAGTTCCGTACCATTACACAAGGAAGCACGATTCCAATCTCTCAACAATGCAGTAGGCCCCCTTCCAATCCCCTCATCGAGAGCTTTATAAAAAGCACCTGATTATCCAAACTAAAATCAACACACACAAATAGGAGACGAACATTTGTGTGATTGATGTGAATATTTAACTTCAGTGAATAAATCTGAAGAATAGAAAAACTTTGCTAAATCGCTGTATTTAAGAAACAAGACATTCCAGTAAACTGGGCCCTTAATTATATGGTGCTGCTTAACCAGAAGCTGTAGGACCATACCGTTGAGAGAATGGAAGCGTGCCGAAGGGAGCTAGCTGTTTTTGCAACCACTTGCTTATGTATGGTGGTGCCATGTAGCTAAAAATAGCAGTCCGCAAGAGATACGGAATATACATGCTGTACCCCTGTGACTGAATTTAAGCTCCAATGCAACCAGAACTGACAGGTTCCAATGCAGATTCCCCACAAGCTCAATACTAATGCATATGCGCTCATTATACATTCTAAAAAAATGTTTATACTGCTAATTCTAAAAAGTGCCATGTTTTCAATCAAGTGTAGCAAATGTGCATGTAGCTTGCGAGAGGTAAGGCTGTAAGCTCACACTTGACATCTGCTAGGACAGGCTGTAGCTAGACTTTGTACACAGTGCACATTGCAAAGCTCATTCTATGTGGACCTAGAAAGCATTTTTAACAGATTAAAATGTTTACCACCATCAAGCGCTGAAACTTTCCAGAGACATTCCAACCCATTTCCACTGTGCGCAGTCAGCGGTTCAAGCGCCACGGATTAATGGAAGGCCAGCACAGAGATAAAGCAAGTCAGTCAGTGAAGTGCCTGACTGCAAACTCAAGTTTCGAAGGCGAAACAGCAAAGCACAAAGGAAAACTTGATAAAACGCTGACACAACAGAGATCACACAAAGCATGCCACCTATTCACTGGCCTGCGGTCGCCTGCAATATGCTATTTTACTTTCAATCTATACACAGCCAATTAAGACTCGCACATTTTACTGGAATTCACAAGTTTATCAAAAGAAAAAAAAAAAAAAAAATCTTCACGAACTGCAGATCGAGCAGACGGAACTACAAAAAAGTTAGATAAAAAGGAAAAAATTCAGTTTCCTAAGAAGACCTCTCCAATCAAGTGATTCATGCACAAGTACAAGCACTACCTAGACTACGGGCACTGTTGCCTGGGCATTACTTGTGGGATTATGTAATACTCCAAACCGAAGCACGTCAGGTCAATTAAAAAGTACAGTTAGACAGTGACAAGAAAATGGTTCACACAGTGGACACAATGGTCAGTGACTGGCATGTTCACAATTCTGAAAGCCAGCATACATTTGACAATGCAGTCATTAATACCCAAATGAGACGGGGCCTGCCCTGCATGCATGTTCTTTATGATGCATTACATACACCGACACAATCTCCGCTTTAGTGGTTAGAACTTCACTTTTTATCACTGCTCTCATTACGGTACCCATATTGGGCTTGTCCCAATATGGGCAGCATACTGCAAACTTAGGGTAGTCCTTTGTGATGGGGCATTAAATGAAAACTAAGACCACTAGGGCCCAACGAGGCAGTCATTCTACTTCTAGGCCATGCAGCCACATTTGTCTGGCTTGGTTAAAGCCAGTCTCTGTGTCTATGTCGGTGATTAAGTAAGCAGCAACCTGCTTGTACGCTAACCTAAGACCTGCCAGCGGAATTGAAGGCCAGAACAATTAGCACTGTTGCACTGTACCATAAGGCAAAGCTTAAGTGTCCCCGAATTGTGTTTTTTTCCTTTTACTTGTTCTGCAGCACAGCTGTTTTGAAATTAAGCATTTGCATTTTTTTGTTGTCCAAGACAATGGTTTACCAAGTTTTTTTTTTGCCGTGTCAGGTAGCCTATACCATTGCCCATTTTGAGTTTGTTTCCAGTGTACTTTTTTTTTATGTGCCAGGTGGCACACCTTGTCTTTGTGTACCATTTTCTTGTCACTCAACTGCACTATTTTAAGTTGACTCAAATGACACATTATGATCAAAATTTTCACTTCTAGTGAAAGAACCTACAAATTTTAAATCTCTCTCACCACAGTAGCATGCACCATCTTTAAGCAAGGAAAAGACCAAAGTCTGCTTCTTATTCTGCCGGAATTATTTCCAAACTTCACAAAGAAACCCAGCACCAGCTGTGACAAAATTAAATCAGCATAACATGAACATTTATACCCAAAGAAATAGTTTAGCAGTATTGCAGAGAGCCCAGGCTGTTTTACTAGAGGTGGCATAGCATATGCAATTTGGAAACAGACTTGCGTGCAGCTTTTCAGTAGCATGCAGCAACAAAAGCCCGAGACAGCCCAGAAGAATGACTCAAAGTAAGTTTGCAAACAAGAGAAAACCGGGAATAGCACTTGCCAAAAGGAATCTTCAGATTATGCCACAGACGTTGCACATACCCAAGCAAACCGTACAAATCGAGAACAGGTGTGCTTGCGTTCACCCGATATAAGTACACAGAGTTTAGCCTAAGAAATGACTAAGGAGCAGTGCAGAGCAGCACTGAGCAGCACGCATTCTTATAAGCTAGCCCACACCTGCAATCCAAGCAAACTGACAGCTAATCGGCCATTTTTTACTAGTAAGGCAAATTTCAAAACAACGAAATGTTGCCACAAAAACATTGATGTTTAGTGGCGCACAGAAGGTACCAATGCGTGCAGCATAATAAACCTCTGATGAATATTTTGAGATATGGAATACCGAGCAAATGATGCACCTTCGAATGTGACCAGATTACATCAAAGAAAACCCTGCGGAAGCTCAACGCAAGGTAAACAGCTGCAACAAGTGCAACTGGCACTTGACTAAAACACTAATCCCAAAGCACAAGGCCACAGCAAGCAGTTGGCCTCAAATGAATCTCAAAGCATGCATAACTATCAAACTATCAACATGTGCCACAATGAGTTATTGTGAACGCTCAATAAGAAGCTAAACGGCTATATTACAAAGCTGAGCTTCATTGAAATATTTAGCCACAAATCGCATTTCCTTCCCATGGCAACCAAAAAAGACCAACAGCTCAGCTTACTGACTGATCAGATGACTAAGCAATGCACATTTAAGCACTAGTTGGAGGGGTGAATGACTATCTGACGTTTGGCAAGGATTCCACAAGAATGGTTTCTAATCCAGGAACAACTAGAAATATGCTGGCCACCAGATCACTCACAACAGCCTGTTTTAAGTGGCCAATAGCTCAAAACTTTGAATGTGCACTGCGTACAAAGGAGCCACAGCTTCTTCGATCACGTCTGCGTGCAGCCTGTCTTGAACACATTGTAACCCCACCCCACCTGATAAGTCGGCACAGTACACCAGGGTACATCTCAGAGGATGCACAGAAGCGGGAGTATGGAAGTGATATTCGCCTGCAGTCGTGCCTGCCAGATGAGTCTGCTGGCACTGCTGCGAGCCACAAGTGCGCAAAAACAAGTGCGCACGCAGACGCTTGCATGGTGTTTGAACTATGTTTAATAGCCGAAAGGCTCACAGTGAAATGTAAAACAATGTTTACAAGACGACGACAAAGAAGAGAAGGGGTGAGTGTGACACAACTTGGCCTGGCATTGCTTTAAAACAAGAATGGTGCACCTCCGAAGTTATCAGTAGCGGCGCCGCTTGGGATCTCTGTCCCCGTAGTCATCAGCAACAGCGCGACGGCCATCCTCCTGCATCCCGTAGTGTGCCTGTGGTGCCTGCTGTTGGTCAAAGCGTGACATACGAGCACCGCTGTCATACGTGCTGACAAATGTCGCACCCTCAATAGCGGCAGCAGCAGCAGCAACAGCTGCCTTGGTCTGGGCCGCTGCTGATGCCATCGGGTCATGTTGCTGGGGAGCCATCTGTGCCATGTTGGTTGCTTGTTGTTGCGCCTGGTCACGCCGTGGGAAGCCCAGAATATCCTCCTCGCGCTGGCGCAATGCCAGCTCTTCCTGACGGCGAATCTCCTCGCGGCGCTTCTGCTCAGCAATGCGCATCTCTCGCTCGTGCAAAAACATCTTGCTCTGCTCTTCCATGATTCGCAGCTGCTCGCGCAGCAGTCGCGTTTCATGCTCATAACGGTAGTACTCCATCTCTTCCTCAAGCTTGCGTCGCTCATCCTCCATCTCACGCTCAAGGAACTCGCGCTTCTGCTTTTCCAGCTCCAAAAGTTTCTTCCAGCGGCTTGAGAATTCATACTCGAAAGTGCCCGGCTCGGCAAAGCGTGGACCCAGCTCACGTTCCTTGAGAAACTGCGGGTTGTTCTTGTTGACGTTCTTCTCAGGAAAGCCATCCTCTTCATCGCGCAAGTCAAGTGGTTCCACCAGCACTGGCCGTGGTGAGGCGGTCAGCAGCAGGCAGCCTTGAGTAGCCTTCTTGAGAGCAGCCATGGCACTGGTCTTGCGTGCAAACTCCACAATGCCCTCACCCACCGAGCGGCCCCTGTCGTCCACAATGACCACAGCTCGGTCGATCTCCCCAAAGATGGAGAATGCATCCTCCAGCAACTCATTGGACACGTATGGACTGAGGTTCTTCACCTTGAGTGATGAGCCCTGCGTGGCAAAGCGGACCTGCAGGTAGCGGCCCTCGTGTGGCGTGTTGTCCAATGCAGCTTTGGCTGCCTCTGCCTGGTGTCGCTGGTCAAATTTGACAAAGCCAAAGCCTTTCTGAGCGTGCAGAAAAACTTCAACCAGTTCTCCGAACTCTCCAAACAAACGCCTGAATTCCTCCTCTGTCATATTAGCGCCCAGATTGCCGACAAACAGGCGGCAACGTGCTCCACTGCGTTTGATGGGCTGTGCTGGTGGTGCCGGTGGGCCCTGCCCAGGTCCCCCTTGGCCGTACGGTCCTTGCTGCTGCTGCTGCTGTTGTTGCTGCTGTGGACCACCGGGTCCGCCCTGGGAACTTCCTTGGTCAGGCTTTTGCTGTGTTGCGTAACGCACATTCAGGCGCCGCCCATGCTTTTCGGTGCCGTTCAAGGCACGCATTGCCTTCTCTGCCTGCTCGTGTGTCTTGAACAACACAAAACCAAACCACTTGGTCTTGTTCAGGAAGATGTCACGCACCTCGCCATGCTCTTCAAACATCTTGCGGAACGTCTCATCATTCATCACGTTTGGCACATTTGAGACAAAAAGTTTGCAGTTTTCAGCATTCTCACCACTTGGCTTGCTGCTGTTGGTGCTAGCCGCATTTGTTGCGTTGGCAGCAGCATTAGGCGGACCCTGAACGCCGGATGCATTTGTGGCTGGTTGTAAACCTTTCTGCTCAGTCTTAGGTGAGGGAGGCTCCACCTTTGGGGCAGGCTTTGCGCCTGGTGGAGTCTGCTGGCTGTTTGGTGCCATGTCTTTCTTCACCGCCTGCTGCTGTGCAGGGGAAGGCTTCTGCTGTTGCACCGGTGGTTTCTGCTGCTGTTGGCTATTAAGCTGCTGAGGAGACTGTTGTGGTGGCGTCTGCTGTTGTGGTGGCTGACGAGGAGACTGCTGTTGCTGTTGCGGAGACTGACGAGGGGACTGCTGCTGTGGCTGCGGTGAAGGTTTGGTAGGCTGAGGCCGTGGCTGCTGCTGGGGTGGTGGCATCGACTTTGGTGGGTACCTGTTGTCCTGCTGATTCTGTTGGTGAGGGCTACGTGCCCCATCATGTTGGCCGTAATGGCTGTTGCGATCATCATACTGACGGCCACCACCGCTGCCATAGCGGTTCGGTCCACCGCCGTATGGAGAGTGCCGCGGAGGGTAAGATGAAGAGCCACGCCTTCCAGACATTAACTTCGCTTATGGGCACACGAAACCTCTGCAGACACGGTGATAAAAAAGACACACACACACTGCTAAAACCGAATAACATTGAGAGCTGACACGCCTCGCTGCTCCCACATGCTATAGCATTTGCGACAAACCTAGCACCCCAGGACATACCACCAGAAGAAAACAAATAGTTTCTTTTCTGAAGCACATTAAATTTTTTTTTTTTCCATTGATGCACATTGTTTAGGTGAAAAAAGTGCAATGAAGACCGCATATGTCATTCCGAAAGAAAAAATAAAGTACCTAATAAGAACAGAGAATCAGTTATCTTCCGTGTCACGACTGCCGCACAAAATAATGCAAATTACAGTATTCGTCAATCACTCGATTCTGCGAGAATATCCATGCCTGCGAGCTTGTACTGATGCGCACCGTTGCCGCATACTTCAACTGCAAGCAGACAACCCCATACCAGGGAGATCGCACCAAGTGTGTTGGCGCATGGCTCGTGCCTTCTTTCACTTCAAGATTGATTGTTAAAGCAAAAATCACATGCGCACCAATCCATCTTCAATAAATGTATGCCTGGTGTCGAGTACCAGGTTTTCCTAAAGTATTTTCTGCACCTATTAAAAGAACACGTTCGACGAATGGTGAATATAAAAAAGCAAGGGCGATGTTCGAAATGCAAGCGGTATGAAATATATATATATTACTACTTAGAACAAGGAAATAAATGCTATCAATTAAAATCTCAAGCCAGCTGTCACTAATTGAGTGCATTTTACAGTGCTCCAATGATAGTCAAGTTGCCAGCTTCTATCATGAAAGGAATTCAAACCACATCATCAGTAATTAAATCAAACTTTCACCATGTGACACTTTTCACTACGGGATTTGAAATGATAGTAAAGCTGCAGCACTGTAAGAGGTGCACGCAACTGCAATAAAGCACAATTCGCTGAACTGTAAGAGAAAGCATTAGATGTAAAGACACTAGTACATGCTGCACCAAAGTGGCTCAAATATATTACGAATACCACAAACATGCAACCAACACCAAAAAATTTCCACAGCACGTGGCTTTTATAAATAACATCGTAGACACCAAGGGGGGAAAAAAAAAGACTACAGGCAAATTCATGCATATGTTTTAAACAAGCAGCCTAGTTTGAGATTCTTCAGAAAGTCAATGCCAATTAAGGAAATACTGTGCTAATTGGTGCACATTGACAATTTCACCTAACAAGAAATATGGTGTAACAACTCTGCTACAGAAGGATTATGCCGAGGCCTGTATAAAAGCCACTATGCAGGGGCCATTTTTCAGTGGCGTCACTTATAGTGTGTAGACATGGAGAATAGTATCCAGCAAGTACAACAGTGCTGGTTAAAAGCTCGAGGCTCTACATCGCTCACAACCCCAGTCTTTTCTTTACGGTTGGCCCTGCGTGGATGGGAATGTTTGCTGAAGGCCCACAATGAGATGCATGACTAATATCCAGTATCTGCATAGCGAAGTCTATTAAACACGAAGTGCTTTTAACATTGTTACACAATTTCATGCCTACTTGAGATGCCATGATCTTTCTCTCAACGGCTGCCAAAATCTAACCTCTGCACTGCATATATAGCAAGTGTGAATCAATATTCACAGCCTAGGTGACTGCACCAATGCGTTTTAATAAAGGATGCATTCCGCATCTACTACTTCTACATCCCATTTACAAATGGTGCCATGCTAGGAAACGGCTGCATACACAGTGTTAGAAAACCTCACATCATTCCATGTCTTACCCTGAAAGCTTTTTAACAGCGTCAACTATATATAAGGGTTGGCCCAAGATATGGCCCACCTCAACTCCATATGCTCAATTGGCAGTGTAGTCCACTTCTCCGAACTATGCATCACTATATACTTCTACGAACCCAAAATATGATGCCCAGTGCTGAAATTTTACACAAGTGAACCCCTTTGCCACCTTAAAAGAGGAGGATACCTGCAAAACAGGTATTCTGTGATGGCCACATAGATAAAGGCCTTGTAATCGAAGAGCCGCAATAAGGAAGATATGCTGCCGAACTTAAATGCATCCCCCAACCAGATCAGATGGCAACATGAGCAATTCCGGTAACCTTGTTAGCATTACAGCACAAATGCAGATCGTAAATAGTCGCAAAAATTGGATTGTTTCTGCAAAAGCTCATCCGATCTCGTCATGCAATGTCATCAACCTTTTCTGCAATCAATGCTCTCTAATGAAACAAGTATCACCACAAATATGATGGTGCCGAGCACTACATGAATTAGTCCAGAAAGCTTTACTTCTCCAGTGCATAATTTTGCTATTGAAAAAAGAAAGTTAACTTCATGGTAGCCTAACATGCTCTGCACTGGAGTTTTCAGTGCACCACTAGCGCTGCCTAGTGGCTGTTGCGCCACTTGCTTAGAATTAGTGCAGCTACGGTGGCTAAATTATCACAAAACCAAAGTGCTTGGCTAAGATAAAAAGCTTCCTCTGCATTCAATTCCGCCGTAGTCACACAAGAAATGCAACAGGGCTGGATTCACGCGACTGGTTGGGTATCACAGATCATGTTTCTCGTTTGTGTGCTTCATAATGCAGCTTCGCATGTCGTGCCATATATATAAATACTGCTTTGTTGGTTTGACCATTTGCGCAATCTAGGGTGAGAAGGGCGGGCACCTGTTAAGAGGCCGCACTTAAAAACAGGACAGTGAAGGGCGACATGCGCGGCAATCTAGCGTGGATGTTGCAATCACCTAGAGGCAGTCAATGAATGACATATCCAAATACGCCTTATTTTGTCAGAACTGCCGAGATTGAGGAAATACCAACCGGTATGCGCTTAAGATTCTTTTACTATTTCAACATACTAGCAATGGTTAAGGAGCCCGTTTGGCAGCTTACATATAGCTGAAAGCGTTCAAGCAATATTTGCTTCAGCGTACTACAAATGATTCTTGAGAGATTAGGCAGATTTTGTTCAGTTCAGTCAGAACAACGTGCCTATAATAAAATACACAGCCTCAGGCGCCACCTACTTAATGATTAATGACAACTTTAAGGCATGTATGCTGCTAAGTGAGGTACTGCCGAGTGCTTTTATTTTATTTTCTTTTATTGCTAAATTCGCTACGCCGATTACTAGTTGCAGCCGGAGCATGGTGCAGGGCCGGGAAACTACTGCACACCTTTTTCAAAGTGTTTTAGCTAACACTGTTCCCTGAGGATAAGAAAAGCTGATCACATCTTCAGTGTTTTAGCTAACACTGTTCCCTGAGGATAAGAAAAGCTGATACAATGACAGATAATGAATCACCCATTACCCTATAGCAAAATTATGTAGCACCAGAGATATTGGTGACAAATAATTTCTCTCTGCCTTCTATTGCAACTCATCCTCAGAAGGGATTCGGGGAAAGAAAGAAAGAAAGAAAGAAAAAAAAAAACGCTTAAGAGGTCAAGCCATGCTTTCTCCACCTACACAAATCGCAGGTAAAACAGCCCATATACTTTTGCCATATGATTGGCAATAAAGGGCAGAGCAGAGGGAGCCACACCTTAAAATCCACAAATAAAATGCACTATGTTGGCATAGCGCATTTTAAGATAAATGCTTAAATTTTACGTGCAAAATAATGTGTTGCTTACATGGTAACCTAAGCTACAACCTGGCCATGGCCCCTGCTCATTACCTATTTCAATCAATGGCATCAGAAGTTTACTAATTCAAACACAACTGACATCAACTCAGTTAATTGGGATACGCTCCCAGCGGGCCTCCTCATCAAAGTAATATAAGCGAACAATGTGATCGTCGATATCCCTCAAGCACAGCTGACGTAGAACAGTGTTTCAAGACACACACACACACACACACACACACACACACACACACCCCTTCACTCAAAGGTGCATGCAGTGAAGCATCGAAAAAAAAAAAAAAAGTTTACATGCAGATTTCCTTCTTGAAGGAGACGACCACGGCTCAACTTTGCGTAAAAAGTTTTCATCACGTGAATGACTTGATATTTTTTTTTGGCAACCATTCATTAATTGTGGCCTTTGAATATATTGGACAATTGCTCCGGTCCCCTTAAGCTCCCAATTCAATTTTATTGGCGATTTCATTTCACTAATGACTGCGACATTGCAACTAGCGTGGAAAAACACAAAGGACAGCGACAAAAAGGTACCGACGGGACAGCACGCTGTCCTTCCCAACTTCCTTCTTCGTGACCCCTCAACAAAACTAGCGAGCTGTCCCGTCGGTACCTTTGGTCGCTGTCCTTTGTGTTTTTCCACGCTAGTTGCAATGTCGCAGTCATTAACGAATACACGCCAACTAGCCCAACTGTCTTCCATGATCATACTCCTTTCATATAAGGTATATGAAGACAGACACAAGCAAGAAAGCTGCATTACTTAAGGGCACGCTGATAAAAAGAAACCAAGCCGTAACAAACCAGCAATCCTGCCAGTGCAACCAAATCACTGTTTAACGTTAAGCAGTTGTCTTACTCCCCTAAACTGCGAACTACTCTATGAGCTATATCGGTAAATGTAAATTTCAGACCCACATACAGCCACAGTAACTGTACAAAGTTTTGCTGGCTGCACGGAAGTGATATGGTCTTAAAGACTGCTACATTTTACCACTGGCACAAGGGGTTGTCAGCCGTGAAATCATTTTCGTAGGTCAGCAGCTGAAATTCACATTGCTCTGCCTCATATTCTTTTTAAGGAGAAAGCCTTTAATGGCTCATGCTGTCGTGGACAAAGTGTGTCCCGCTTTTGGGGCGTTCTGATTGGCAGAGGCAGGATGCGCCCCTGCCATCTGCAATGCCACCTTTGAACACGCACCAAGGAACGCCACGCGACAAAAGTGACGGTGTACCGTCCAAACATTTGCCGGAAAAAGTGTGATAGATACCGCGCCTTTCCTTTCTTGTAAACCAATTATAATTAAGGCGAAAGCCTTTAATGGCTCATACTGTAGTGGACAAAGTGTGTCCCGCTTTTGCGGCGGCTGTCGCGTGGCGTTCCTTGGCGCGCGTTCGAGTGTGGGATCGCAGATGGCAGGAACACTAGGCAAGATGAGACTTCTGGAGGAAAGGCGCAGTATCTGTCACACTTTCTCTGACAAGTGTGCGTTTGGATGGCACGCCATCGCTCCTGTCGCGTGGCGTTTCTTGGCGCACGTTCAATGTGGGATTGCAGATGATAGGGACGTTAGAAAAGATGAGACTTCTCCGGCTTTCGCCTTTCACTACTTTAGTCAGTAAAGTCTCTTGTAATTTTTTGTCTCCTCACAAGTACTCCTTAGAGCAACCGAAGTACTATTGCGCTCAGTATGAGCTACACTGTACGAGCACATGCTGGAGAGCACTCCGTGGTTGTAGCGGTGTCGATTGCAACGTGTCTGCGAATTATCGGGAGAGAATGTGGCTGTTTCTGCGAGCGTGCATCACCACTGCTTGCTTGCTGTCACACTCGTCCTCATTTTCCTTGCTGCAATATCAATCCGAAAATGATATCTGCAGCTGCAGCCCAGTGGCCAAACTTAGTGCTTCCCGAAATCTATGATACCTGGTCAGCTACCTTTTTGCTATCACTTCATGGGAAATGCAGCACTTCGTGCCATATGCTCACATATACTTGTTTTTCAATTGGCTGTTCAGTTTCAATAGACAGAAGAAAGCAATAAAAAGAGATTAAAACATCCAACAACTAAATGGGACTGAGATAAAAGAAGTCAATGGGGCGACGCGTGGCTGCTGAAAAAGCCCCGCCTTTTCACAATAGTGAGGAAGAACGACATCTGCGCCACTGTCTAACCCGAAAGTGTGCTCGGTCACACGCTTGGGCGGTGTAGCTCATACGAAGCGAGATAGTACATTTCGATCAATGTGTCACTTATGAAGCAGAAAGTCTTAGGGATTCGCAAATTTATCGCAATGGCACTAACTGTGCAGATTGACCACCATTAGAGAAGAAAAAAAAAAAAAAAAAGAGGAACCTGCAAAACTAAATTTAGGGCATTAGAATTTACAGGGAGAAAAAAATCCACCTAAGTACCGCACATACTTGTGTAAGGGCCGCACTTTTTTTATGGTTTTGATGGAGTGCGGCCCTTAGAGGACTGGCATATCTTTCGTTCAAATCTTCTGGCTACAGCGCCCTAACGGATGAGCGCTTATTTTTTATGCGGTGACAGCATGTTTATGACAAATTAGCACTGCCATTTAGTCTTTCGAATATGTAAGGTATCGAAAATATGGATGATAATGGGAGGTTAATGTCCGATGGTAAGCTAATAAGTTAATGTCTGGTGGTAAGCTAATAACGAAGTTACAACTTGCAACACGCATGTTACAATGCATGTCAGACATACTGCGAGCTCGTTCAAAGCATATTCCACCGCTGTCAGAGCACAGGTAGTGGTGTCGCCGCAATAAGACGCGTCACTCGCACTTCCTTGCACGGTAGGGTGCACCCAACATGCCTGCACCCCTTCTAGGCATTTGAAAAGTGCACTGTTTTGTCCTCACAAGAGCGCACAAGACGAGATTACGTCGCTGACGGACAATGTGTCCGGGGTTGCAGGCCAAGCACAGTGCGACACATTCGCGGTTATAAGTTTTTGCGTGGCTAGAATTATACACACATGAATGTTTTTTGTTTTGCCCCCCCCCCTTCAAATCACTGGTTGCCAAGTTGAGGGTGCGGCCCTTACACAAGCGTATGGTTATGTTCCAACCTGGCATTGTGAATTCAAACTATTATGTGACTGAGAACACTGAGTACATGTGCTCAGGGGAACTTTAAATTTGATATGCCACGATCACTCGGGAAAATTTTCATGCACATTGTGTGTCCCGGTTGCCTTCGGTGAGCTCTTTTTTGTCGCTTTTCTGAGCCTTGTGTGACGTGAATTAAGAGCAAATTTTGTTCGCAGGTCGGCACATTAGCTGCATTATTTCCAAAAGGGACAGTTTCTGTGAATTATTTCTAAGAGTAATGGACGATGTACAGCACTGTTCTCTGTTTGGGTGAATACACAAGCTGATTGTTCTCTTTCAATGGTCACTGCACCCGATATGGCCGAGCAATTGAAGTTCCACCTCCACGTCTATCTTCCCCTGCACTACTCTGTATCAATGTGTGGCTGTGCTGAATGCAGTGGTACTTCATGTGTTCACTCTCTGTAGACATAGCCAGTTTTGAGCAGCCTCCGCTCCCTCAAAGACAGTTTTTTTCTCCATGTCCAATTTTCTCAGCACAGTACATGCCAATAAATGTGAGGACAACCACGAGCAACCCCAAAAAAAGGAACCTTAAAGCAAGAAACTTTCCTGGTGGAAGTCTCAACCTTACCAGGTGCAGCAACGTAACATACTGTGCCACAAACCAGAGCAGTTTTGTGCACTCCAAGGCACATCTGTCTAGTAACTTTCCCTATCCCCACTTAGGCCACCATTCCTGTCCCCTGCTTTGGGGACGGCAGAAGTTTTAATTTTCATGCAGAGTCCCAACAATCTTCTTGCAGCAGAGACTTTGCGGTCTATGCCAGCACCCCACCAGCTGTATCGGGAGACTCACAGAAAGCATGCAGATTCTGACACTGCAATGCCTTCTCAAATGCCAGTGAACAAGCCTCGGACAATCTGGCTTTCACCGGCTGCATATACAATGACGCCGATAGCGTTAGTGCAGACGATGATAATGCCGGCGATATTTAAATGGCTTCAAGTCCCGCAGAGAGCTTTTTGCAAAAACTAGCTTTCAACACGCAAGAGAATTCTTCGGGAGATATAGGGCAGCGTTCATACAATCAGAAACTGCAGTAAAAATTAGGGAGTCTCCCGAGCTAACGGGAAGGAGTTGACAGGTGTGCGCTGCTATTAATGTGTGCTAAAAGGGCACCGGTACTGCGGTTCTTCCAGTAGACTGGTGCACGCTCGTCACTACAGCCACAGCATTCGACGCTTGCCTGCTGGAGTGGGCAAATGGAGCAAAAACATGTCAACGTGTCAACAGGAATTTGTTCATGACTGGAACTTTGCAGCTTTCACGATAATGCTCACTGCTTAATAATCACATTCCCATAGAATGGCTGCTAGACTCCTCTATGATGAACGCCAGTTTCTGCAACTTTTTGTAAAAAGCTAGATAGAGTACTTAATTATTACTGTCCCCATAAACCCACTTCTGCCCTTCAAGATGCTCTTTTTAAATTAACACTGAGAGACTTTGCTGTAGAATCCTGTATACAGGCTCTTATGGCTATTTCTCTTCCAAAGAAAATGTAATAAAGACCAGTAGCCTTGCTTTATCTAGTGCTGACAATCACTTGCCATTAACATTTCAAACTTCAAGCTTGAGTAGATCACTTGCTCAAGTTTTACAGCTTACCTAATATCTGAGACCCTTCTCTAAGAAAGAAAGAAAGAAAAAAAAAAAAAAAAAAACCATACCATGTTTAATTTCTTCTGAGATGCCCATGTCACTTGTTTTAGTTATATGGCATACCAAGTCAAAAAGAAAGCGCAGATGGCATAATTAATCCCGTAGGACATTAGCTACAGGACTATCACTAACTCAAAACCATCACAATATTTTGAACAGGATTTGCATACTAACACTTATGTCTTCTTAAGCTTTTGAGTTTTCCCACTGAAAGGAAGCAAAGCAAAAAAAGGGGGTGAATGACAAAGAAAAAAAAAAGACACAAACTGCCTTTCCAGGTGGCAGCAAAAGCAACTTGAGAGTTTTGGACACTTTCCATTGTTTGGGCAGGTGCAAGACCAAACCAAAAACATTGGCTTGGTGCTCGGCAAGCTTGGCAAAGTTTTATAAATGGGGTGCACGAAGATTCGAAATTATGAACACGAATCGAATATGTTCAAATTCAACGCAGTTTCACCGCACTGCACGCTTCACTGCAACGCCCCACTGCGTCGGCTTGCGGTGCCAGAAAGCCCCCTTTCACAAACCATCGTGTTATGCGAATAGGGACCTTCCCTTTTGTGAAGAGGGCCTTTCTGACAGTTTACACAAGGCAGAGCACAAGGCAAAAGTGGAAAAAAAAAGACCTAGCTTCGGAATCATCTCAAATGCAGACTACTATTGCGCAGGTGTTCATCAGAATTATTGCGATTAAAATGTTTTACGCCGGTTTTTTTCAGGCCCGTTCATTCAATGGACACTTTTTCTGGTCCTTTGAAGCATGAATTAGAAATCACTACATTCAGCAGTGATATGACAGTTCCACCTGGTTTCACGAAGCAGGTCCTTTCTGTACAGAAAACCAGTTTACAGAATTCTGTATAAAATTTATAATGCATTTTTCAGTGGAGTATATACTTCTGTGCAATTCTAGTTTTTGCTTCCAAAAAAATGTGAATTCTGAAATAAGCAAGACGAACAATGTTTGCTAATTTTAATTTTACATTTTTTCTTCTCACTGATCACGATTTGATTTGGCATTCAAAGGCGTTTTCTTCCCATATTCACATTAGAAATTTTCAACATTCGCTTGTTCCTAGACTAACTTAAATGCCAAGAAGAAACAAGTAATTACAGAATATGAGCAAGACTAACACAAGCCAGTGACAGCTTTCGAAGCGACTGACTACTGTCCAGCCGGAGAACTTTGAGTGTTGTAAATGAGCAGCAGTAAATATGTGAATTTAACAGTACATGCATAGTAGCACAATACTAGGATACGAATTTCTTGGAAAAGGACTCCCTCTCTATTGCCCGTATCAGATCCAAAATTTTCTGTATATCTGTATAATAAGTGTTCTGCACAGCTTATGAGACGACATGAAAATATTTAGCAGCTGATGCATTTTCATGGCAGTGAAAATTAGGGCTCTGAAACAATAGTATTCGGTTCAAGGGCAGGAAGCACATGCATAACGGAACTGCATGGATCCCTGCAAACGAAAATAAAAAATTAAAGGGCAAATTAGACATTAACGCCCTCCTGAAATATAGTTCTGAACTCAACCGACTACAAGATCGTACAGTTCACCCATATTTACTCGAATGTAATGAAAGTCTTTCTTTTTCAAGGCTTTTAGTTCTCAGTCTACCCTGGTGTTAGTCGAATATTGTGATTCGGATGGCCTGAAGTAGTGCCGGGCTACAGCCATATTGAATCCGTAACCGCTCTGTTTCGGTTTCCGTGGTTTTTTACGATATGTTGACAACATGGGTACCAGAGAAGCCAAACCGCCCAAATCCCATTCCATCCGAAGTCAAAACATTGTGCTTCATGCTCACTTGCTCGGTATCATGTTGTCACCTTCACCCCTTCCTTTTTGCATCTTTCACAGTGGAATAGTGCGGTTAGTTCTGTTATCGCATTTCGCACAATGGCAATGCACCATGCACAAAACGGTGCTCCTTCCAACAAAATCAAATTCTGCGGCAGCAGGCTGGACATTACCGAATCATCCATATGTGGGTGACAGCTGCAACGGGAGGCGATTTTTAAATGTAAGCCCGTGAGCCAAACTACGGCAGTCATATTGAACTCGAGAAAAAGGTGGCGGACTCGCAATTTAGCAGTGCAACCACCTGTAGGAGGTCAGCGTCGAGGCGATACCTAGGTTTGACCACTGGCTAATAACGGCAGATTTTTCATTACGATATTTCAAAATAATGAACGATTTCTTGCAGTCCCGCATGATTCCATTATATAGAGATTTGAATGTAGTCAGCTGAACAAAACCTGTGTGGTGCAGTCAGCGAGGCACGTTTCACCTTGCGTCAATTCCTTTCGTGGACCCCCGAATCCCGAGGTGAAGAAGCTGGCACACTAAAACAACCACGGACGTCTGCCTCAATGAACCGTTCAAGGACAGGGTGCGGAAGCTCTACACAATTGGATTCTGGAGGCAGACGTCACAGGGACGGATCAAGTGACTGTATGCGTCCCAGATCGCGGAGTAGGTTTCTGCCACCTGGTACAGACCGCCGCGCCACAAAGTAGCTCGCTCGTTTGAGTAAGGATTTGACATAGAACCACCTATATGGCACAGAGGACAATATCGTCTGGTAGGGTGAGAGTGAAAAGAAAGACTGTTTCCGTGAACTCTACCTCTGACGGCGACGAATGAGCATTTCTGACGCGACTGCAAAAGCCACGTCTATTAAAGGTACCTTTACAAGCATTGCTCTCACGTTACATTCAATGTTTTATTTTTTCCACATTGGGCTGTTGCAAAGTCGCCCCTCACGTTACATTCGAGTAAATACGGTAAATGAATCAATGATGAATTCCTTAGACACAGACCTAAAAAGCCTTGGTGAGCATAATACTACCAGGACAACTGAAGTACTGCAGACGTTTATACACTGTAAGATCCCTCATTAGAGTAAAAATATGGAATAAAAAGATGCACCTGCATTTAAGAAGACTAGCAGGTTTGCAATGAGGAAGGGGCCTAAGTCCACATTCTCATAAAAGATGCCAAACAGCATTGGCAAAGTTAATAATGTTTGCACTTGAACACAAGCAAGCGAACATACCTTGGAACAAAACAGTTTGGCAGAGGCCAGACTTCTGCTAGGCCACATACAAATGCATCGCCAAGCAGTAGGTTAAAATTCAGCCTGACAACAGCAAACTTCAATACACTGAAGTACTAAAACCAGAAGCCCAGGAGTGTTGGGCTGTCAAGGAGCATCAACTACCCGATAAGGAGGGGTAATCAACATAAAGAGTCATTGGGAGTGCTTAACTTTCCAGAGTCTATGCCTGTAGCAAATAATTTAGCATTAACATAGAGTCATTGGGAGTGCTAAACTTGACTCCAGAGTCTATGCCTGTAGCAAATAATTTAGGATCAACATAAAGATTCATTGGGAGTGCTAAACCTGACTCCAGAGTCTATGCCTGTAGTAAATATTTAGGAAGACAGAATAAGAAAAAAAACTTGTTGCAATTTTGACAATTATTTTTACCGTTTCCAGTACTGCATTCCTTATGTATGATATATTTGTTAAAGAACTGCCATTAAAAAAGAAAAATAGTGGGGGATCTTAGCTCCGTTTTGTATACTGAACAAAAGGGACCGTCAAGCTTTGCTTTCAAGAATAGATGCAACAATGCCTTTAAGAATGCCTAATCGATCTCCCTTTTTCGTGCGACACCTGAGCTTAACGGAAGGGTGAAAGGTAAGGCTTGAGGTGAAAGGTAAAGAATGCTTGTATAGCTGCCTCCGAAATCGGAAGTTGCACTTCGAGTAGTACAGCTGCCATTAAAGAAGAAAAATAGTGAGGGGGATATTAGCTCTGTTTTGTATACTGAACAAAAGGGACTGTCAAGCTTTGCTTTCAAGAATAGATGCAACAATGCCTTTAAGAATGCCTAACCGGTCTCCCCTTTTTCGTGCGACACCTGAGCTTAAGGGAAGGGTGAAAGGTAAAGGACGCTTGTATAACTTCCACCGAAGTCCGAAGTTGCACCTCGAGCAGTAAAGCTGACACGCTTTAAAAAAAAAAAAGAAAAAAAAAAAAAGCAGCGGGCACATTCAATTTTCACTTCCGAGAAGTCCTGCGCTGCTTTCTAACATGAGCCCGGCGTTCGATTTTTCTCGGACAGCCCAGAAGCTCCGCCTACCAGTACAACTCCCGGGAAAGTAGCGTTATGCCGGTGGCTATATTGAATGTGCCGCGTGCATTCTGTGTACTCTTCGCGTGCCTGCAGACAGTATCATGCGTTAAACCATGACACGAGCTCTAGAGCTTGTCTCTAAGCAGCTTTAAGATGCTCGAAATTTGCATCTTCGTATCCTAGTCTTGAATTTCACTACACAAGGACTCCACTTTGTAGAGATGCAATAACTTTTTGTTGCTTTTTACTACATTTTATGGCCCACATAACCTATGTAGTTAACTAAAGTGAAAAACAATTTGACCCAATTCATTAGGCCTTTCAGTCATTCGAGTGATGTCTAGGTTGGCAAAAAAAAAAAAAAAAAAAAAGCAACATTCAATGGCAGCAACCCAGGCTGTGCCAGTTTAGCCATGATGAGGGAAACAAGACGAGGTAAGTCAACTGACCAGTATGTCAGAGCAAAAAGAGCAGGAGGGTAAACGAGAGGGAGAGAAATGCTAGGCTTAATTCAATTCAAGCGAAGATAGATGTATAAAGGGCCGATGAAAGGCCAATTCTTGCACAGATTCTAGATAACATAGTGGGAATATGCTGAACCAAATATGAATGTTCAAAAAGAAAAGCAGTTTTAAAAAGCATAGTAAATACAGCTTTGGAGAAAGAAAATTGACCTACTATATAAAGGTAGGCATTATCTCCACTAGTTGCCCACTATACTGAACTGTATTGGAAATTAAACAGGAACCTTACAGCTTACTTCGCCCCCTTGAGACGAGACTTGGCTACCAAATAGCACCAAACAGCCCCAAACACTGATAATTACTTTTCAACATTACCCTAAGCCTATTGTACCTACTCCTTGCCAGTTTAGGATTTCCCCCCCAAAGCTACAACCTAGAACATCCAGAGCTTTAAGTGATATTAAGCAAGATTCTTCCAAATCCACTAAAAATTGGAAGCACTTTAGACAACATAACTAGGCAGTCTAAACTGCTGTACATCAAAAGACCCGAGACTATGGAACATCTTCCTCAAGCTTATTTATTTCTTCACCATCAATTTGTATACGCTGGTTATTGCTGGGAACTTGCACGCAAGAAGAAAATGATGTGCAAACGCGTGATCAAGTGCGTCATAACAGCGCCTCTCCTTGGAAACGGCGCAACATAAGGAATTCCATGACACCACCATAAATTCTGTGCTATTCTGCCAAGAGTGGCATGAGGAAAATACCATCAGACTACCCTTCCTTAAAAGGTAATTTAAATTGATGGTATGCGGCCATGCGGCAATTCACCTGCCTTTATTCCACAACACTTAAAAGCCTCACACAAGTACTCTTGCATCTATATTAAGTCCGCTGTCCTCGTATACCAACAAACAAAACCTAGAAACTGGTTCCATTTTGCAACAGGTACCACTCCGGAAATGTCCAGCCAAACAAGCCGACGTAAGCTTACAACTTGAAAGATCAGCCTCCGCTCACTTTGTTTGGTGCATGCGCTTAGAGATTCAGATTATGTTAAATATCAACACGAGCCTGAAGTTGGTATTTGTAAAAACAATCTATGGCTAGTCAGCTAATTAGTAGTAGTGCACTAAACAAATTCCGCCATTAGAAAAAATTTCTTTGAGCAACTACACAAATCTATATATACTCTTGAAAGCATGATTTCATAGAGTGATGCGCCCATACACTTGCCCTAAACAACATTGTATGCTCCAAAGCTTTAAAAAAGCTTTTTAAAAATTAAACGCAGAAAGTGGTAGAATACGCTGCAACCAAGTCCATGGCATCAAGGTTGGGGAATCACTTAGTATCTTCACTATTAAGTGCCATTTAAGCTTGAACTTCCACATATGGATGACAGCGCCACAATGGCATCAGCCGGAAGTTAATTGTGATGAGCGCATCCAAGCATTACAGGCACCAAAATAAGACTTTTTCAACAGTCAAGGTGGTGTTACATATTACTCAGCCAACCAATTTCACACAATAGAAACAACCTTTAATCGGAGACTCTAAGGTTCTTAAAAATTCTGAGCTGATGAGAACGCCTTCCAGCCTCCACAAGCATCATAATATCCAGCACAATGAAATGGCCAGACACAAAAGCAAAACGTAAAGCAATTATGCCAGTCCACTAATGGTATCTAGAGCAAAACCTGCGGCTAGCAAGTGCGAAGACAAAGCGAACCAAGAAATAGAAGGTGTAGTTACCCCTTGGTTTCCCAATTCTCATGCTGATTGCAGACAACTCTACAATTATTCGCACAAAAACAATGCACTGTGCGACTCCATAATTTGGCATAAGCAAAAAGGACAGCAAGAAGGCAGCACAGCGACTGCTTGGTGAAGGTATGCATGTTCAACAAACAGGCGACAGTCTGGCCTGATTAACGCCCAAATTCACAAATGCGCCTCGAAATAACGCTCTACCCCCCCTTCGCCCAGTAGAGAAAGCAGCTGCTCCTCTACTCGAAGGCTGGTTGGGATTCATAAACAACTCCCAGTATTTTCTCTCAACAAGGGCTTCTCGAGAAATCTCCCTCTACCACGTGTAGCAGGAATGGCACAAGGTGACAAGATAAAACAAAAGTTTGCCAGAAACCTACACACCGCTAATAGTAGCGTGTACAGTTTGCCGTGTCAAGCCTTCTGAACAACCTTTATAGCCAAGTAAAACATTTTGCATGCGACACAGATGAAGCAAAAGATAATAATAAATTAAAAATAAAACAATCAAATAAAAACCAGAAATAATTTTTTTATCTGGCAAGTCTCAGCTGGTGACAAGTGCGCACGGGACATTACATAGCATTTGAAAAGGATGTCAAACCTGGGGACATTTATTATGAAAACAGATTGTTCTATGCAGCGTGTTGCAACATGTGCAACTGAATCAACCCAAACTAACGAAGTGGACTCTTCGCAAGTAAATGACTCTCACAGAAGCCATCCCCTCCCACCGGCTGCAAATATCCGTTATGTGAAACAAAGCGAACCATATGCTCCTTCACAGGGTTAAGTCTGAAGATGTACCTAGCCAGAGGCGCAGGGGAAATCATTCACGCATGCAGCAGACGTCCGGAGTGCTGAACTGCACCTCCAAATTGGCGGTGGAGGAGCCCTCAAGGTAGTTCAAGTGTTACCCTGAGATTATCAAGGTTTTGCTCCACTCGAGGTGCAATTTGAGTGAAGTTTGGTTTCCTGAAGACCCCCCCCCCCCCCCCCCCCCTCAAGGCCTTGGAGTAAAAGTTCCAAGTCAAGGCGCGTTCATGAATTCAGATGTAAAATTATGACATGACTTATATGTCTACAGCCAGAAATGTAAACGTATTTACTCAGAAAAGTTCTGAGTAACGGTTTCTGCAACCTCTGAAATTTGGAACTCTTCTTTTTCCATAGAGGGAATCTAAGAAGATGCAGGAAGCATTGGAAACCACACGGCAGCTTGATTTCAGTTCAGAACGAGGTGAGGGATCTTTAGCGTGAAAGGATAAGCCCAGAGGGATGAAGAGGTATTACGGAGAAGACGGCAGGAGTGTTTCAAGCTGAGGATGTCGATATTCAATTTCAACGTCAGAAAATATGTTCCATATAAAACGAAGCATAGACTATTGCAGCAGCACTTTCCACCGCTGCCAGGGTAAGGTAATCAAGAAAAAAATTTGCTCTAAGTTTTTTGTTGCATCCATTTGCGATATCCAAGCACTGCCCTAGAAAATTGCAACAAAGCCAAGCTGAAAAATGTGTCTAATGACTTTCAGAAAAAGAACTTGGCTAAGTAATTTGCAAGTTAACACTGCAACAGTTCAGAACCATGAAGCAGTGTTTGCATACAAGTCACATTATGAAGAAGGGTGTCAAATCCTTTAAATGGGAACCGGTAATATTATGCAGAATCGGTTGGTTGATATTTCAGCGTTTTTTTTATACACAAGAGTCTTTTCAGAAACAAACCATTTGCAGTTGAGGCCACTAGGCAAGCAGAAGCGCACAAGTGACAAGCAAGGCAGTATATCTTACCGAAAAAGATCTATTTCTCCACTCGCGGCAAGGACGGTGTACACAGATTCCTAATGCAACACTTGAGGCTAAGTGCAGCTTGCGTGCCGCGGACTCAAAACAGATGCAGAGCAGCAGCTGGCTGGGCTCGGCACACGCTTAGCTCCTGCCTGAGAAAAAGAACAAGCTGTTAATGCGCTGTCGCAGCAAGGCCAAGAGAAAGTGCATCTCGTGGAGAGTTGTATCCCCGCAGAGAGCGTCAGGAATGAACACAGCAACAGTCACATGTTGACCTGTATGTAATGACTTCAGTACAATGTCTTGCCCCATTCCATTTACAAAAAAGAAAGTAGGGGAGTGGAAGAGGCAACATTGATCCGATGATGCACAAGGTCCCTGCCACTGTCCCACGAGAGGCCACTACTCAGTAAGGACTGCGATGATTCCAACCAGCACCATACTGCGGTGGGTAGCCAAGGTAGCCTGTGTCATAGCCCAGGTAGCTGGCATACTGGTCATGAGGGCCATCTTGCCATGGCGGGAACGGGCGTTCCAGCACCTGTTCCCGGCGAAAGCGCTCCACCTCTTCTTCCAGCTTCCTGCGCTCTTCGTTGAGAACCTTCTCCAACTCCTCTCGCTTGTCCTTTTCAAAATCAAGAAAGCGCTTCCACCGCTCTGCCACCCTATGCTCCTGCGTGCCTGGTCGCGCGAAACGTGGTCCCATCTCCCGCTCCCGTGCATATCCCCGGCCCCGCCGCGACACTGTCCGTTCAGGCAAGCCTAGGACCCAGTCTCGGTACTCCAGAGGCTCTGCATACACTGGTCGTGGCTCACTGGTGAGCAGGAAGCAGCCTTCGAGGCAGCGCTTCAGGGCAGCCTGGGCTGCGGGCTTACGTGCAAACTCCACAATCCCCTCGCCAACAGAGCGCCCCCTGTCGTCCACAATGACCACAGCCCTTTCTACTTCTCCGAACAGGGAAAACGCACTCTCCAGAAGTTCATTGGAGACCCAAGGTCCCAGATTGCGCACGCTAAGGCAGGTACCCTGAGTGGCAAAGCGCACCTGAATACGGCGGCCGTCCACGGGGGCATCATCGAGCGCTGCCTTGGCAGCTTCGGCTGCTTCATAGGAGGCCATCTTGACAAAACCAAAGCCTTTTTCAGCATTAAGAAATGTCTCTTGTACTTCCCCATGCTCTGAGAACAGCCGCCGCAGTTCTTCTTCTCCTGTGCTGGCAGGCAGGTTGCCCACAAAAAGGCGACAGCGGCCACCTGGCTTCTCGTCTCGTGGCCGCACAGCAGCACCCCCGTGACCCAACGCCTTGGCCAGCTTGCCCTTGGCATTAGAGGCTGGTGTTACACGCAATCGGCGGCCCCGCCTCAGGTTCATGTCCAGGTTCGTCACCACCGCCTCGGCACTCTGTGGACTGTCCATCTTGACAAAGGCAAAGCCCTTCTGGCTGTTCACAAAGACATCCCGCACAGCCCCATAGGGCTCTACCAGTTCCCGCACATCATCATCGGTCACTGAATGAGGCAGGTTGCCGATGTAGATGCGGCTGCGATCAAGGGCCACATCAGGCGGTGGGTCCTTGGGCCTGTAGATGGGTGGCCGCTGGCGCGGCTCTGTGTTGTCGTGGAAGCTCATGCTGCACCTCCTCCAGGTCACTCCACGCCTCTAGCACGCACACACACACACACAGGTTCACTTGCATGACTCAAAACACCACAGGAGCATCCACGTAAGAAGCCTGCCTTCTGAATTTACATGTGAATACTATGCTAAAGGAATTGCCAGGCCCTGTGTGAATTTAATTGAACAGCTAACCTTGTCAATATATCCCCTGCCCTGCTTTAGCCTGAGAACCCCACACCTGCCCTAACCAAACAAGACCTCTTGGCCATAGCACAGCTAACCTTGTCATTCAAGTAGGCAAATGTAATGACTAAATATGCTCCATCTTAATCCTGCCTTTACACTAGACAGAGTGGGTTAAAATGATTCCAATAGACAACCATGAAGCTGATCACTACAGTGCACATACAGTCGAACCAGGATATATCGAACTTCATTGGGACAGTGAAAGTTCAGTTAATAAGAGTGGCAGCAGATAAGCCCATCTCTAACCTACAAATAAGAGCAAACTGCACTAATGATGGTAGGCTTACTTTACTGAGCATTTAATCCTTTAATCCGCAGCGGGGAGCTGTGGTGAAGTTCATGGCTGCGCCCATCCGTTGTTTCTGGCTAGCACGGTACAAGACATCAAAACATTTGTGCATCATTTCTCCATGTCCACTGAGGCGCTGTGCCCCCCTCCTCCCTCTTGCGCATACTAATGAGTGATCAGCTCTTTACAACCACCCACCACTCATCATACCTAATGCATTCCCAGAACATTATAGAATAATCACTCGGTAAAACTAATGTCTGCAACGCCTTCGTCAGCAATGGAAGCCAAACACACTGGGCGAGAACTGTCCGTAGGGTCGGCTTCATGACAGCGATGTGACGCGGGAACTGTACAGGAGATGAAAAGGCCTCGTGCTCACCTCGTCATTCACAACATCCCCCTCAGGTGCCTAGGAGCGCACAATCAACCAGTCTTCGCAGAAAAAAAGTGATCATAAAGGGTCGTTAGGAGCAGGCCCACTAGCAGGGCGCCCCTTGCAGTTCATCATAATGAACTACTTCCCATTAACTTTACACGTGATTTCAGATGGGATAAGATGTGTTCGATACATCCAATAATTTAAAATATCCTGCTTCGATATATCTGGGCTCAACTGTACTGCTTTGGTTACCTGGCAATGCCTGACCTGGAATTGTTGCCATTCCAGTGAAAGGCAACAGTTAGTGCCAGAAAAACTGGACAAACAGCATCAGCCAGCCAAAATGAAAGATAGCTTAGTAATTATAAAGTTCCAAATGCAAGCTTTACAATGATCTTCACATAATGCCCATTTCCAAAAACTGTTCTACCAGCATACAGCAAAACAGATCACACTAAAGTCTAACCATCACTTTTCAACCACAGCAGAAAATTACCCAACAGGATTCTCATGGGCTGCCAAAATATAGAGAAAGAACTACAAAAAATTGAGTAAAACCTTCTGCAAAGGAATATTTAAAGACCATCGTGAAACACAGCATGGCACTGCAGTCTGCTTTGAGTTCCTTTGCCAACTCTTAGAAGCAAATTTGAAACCAAGCAGCAGATGACACTCCCTTTAATTTGTGCCATTTTCCTTCCATATTTCTCAACTTTTTCCAAGCAAAACAGGAAACGCATAAAGCACGAGGCATTTTTGGGATTCATTTGTCCCATATAAAAGGACGAAATACAAAGCAGTATTTTGTCAACCCTGCATCCGTTGCTACCAAAAACTTGGGCAATAAATTACCATTATGGGCTAGTAGCAAAGCCAAGTAACAATGACTAAACGCTTAATATGCACTGCAAAGTCGCTTGCACCAGCAAAACGCCTTTAATACCGCACCACTTGCATTCATGCGAAGGTTACCCATTCAACAATACTAATGTACTCGTTTGAATTGCACACTTAACCCCCTAACTGGAACACTGAAAGAGACCCTCCATCGAACATATGTTCCACAGCTAAACCCATAGTATGAACCCACAGCTGACTGCAGTGCCTCCCTACTAACGTACAGCACTGCATGATCCTTTGACTGAAGTAGTATAGTTGGCATGAGAATCCTGGGAACTTTCATTGTGGTGCTACCCGAGTTGAACTGAAATAGCCAGCCTTCATCATGAACACCCAAAGAAACCTGAATAGTTGGCCCCGTACTAAAGCAACACCAGAGTCCCTCAATACTTTGTTCTGGTCCCGAAACTCCCGCCAAAGTTTAATATAGGGTCAGCGCTGGCCGCTAGAGGCACAGTTGGGCACTGAAGGGCATGCATCCGCTGCCGGAGCTGCAGGCGACAGTAATATTTCTAGTTTTACTTGCCCCTAAAAGCTCAAACTGTCTCGTGATAGTCGTATTAGGTGACGCAAGGATGTGCTCCACATTAGGCAGTTGCACGAGAGACGAGGACAACGCTAATGATATACGTGTATGCCTCACCGGAGCAGACGACAGGCGTGAAACTGCACAGCATAGAACCTGCTATGAATGAAATTTATAATGTTGCAGCACACTTAGCCCCAGTCTGGCCCCACTACACGAGCCGCAGCACTGTTTACTTCCTGTCTACACGATGTTCTCTCTGATCGTAAAACTTGCAGCACACAAGCGAAAACACCACCACAGTCCGTGTTGAGCACGTAGCGCGCATTCACAGATCTTCGTCACCCGATATCGGTTGGCAGATCGTCAGCACATTTCTGTGCTTAATTTACCCTTGTCGATCTATGGTGATGGTCAGTGGCGTGCAGATGTCAGGCTACAGTGCCACCACGTCGTCGAGACTGGAGTTGTCGGACGCGCATCAGCTTGCACATATTCGCGGTGCTCCGCCGTCCCCGCCGACCAATAGCTGCCGCCGTTTTCTCTTGAGCCCGACAACAGCCGCGGCGCGGTCTGCCATGGCTCCCGTGGCGTTGATTTTGATCTCTGCTTGAAGCTTTTTTTGGCCGCTTGTTATGCAATTATAGTCATGAATTCGAGCAACGAATGCTTAAGGATAATAGCACAAGATTCTGCACTTCGGGAGTGTGCGCGACGTTTTCCCAGGAATGCACCGATGGCAACGGCTGCACCTCAGTGCTACGGCTGTTCACTAGCTGTGTACAAACAGATATCGCTGTTTACGTCGTGTAAAATGTAAGCTGAGCCAGCTGAGCTCCCTCTGCTGTCACTAAATTCGGAACCGCCGCGGTCTCCCCCTTTTCCGAGCTACTGGCGAAACCGCCTACGCGGTTTAGAAATTTGTCAAATAGAGCACCGACCTCCCCCGTTGCAGTGATACAGCGTCGCCATTCACAGTGAATTCCTCGACACGAATGATGTCCACGGCGTGATAGTGCTTTTCACAAACGCGCATATTTAGAATCGAAAGTGAAGCCACATGTCTCTTCCCGCAGTATTGCACGCTTCCATTTTTCCGACAGCTCCTTATCAGCAGGGAAGCGAAACGAGACCTTCTCGGTCACACTTTTGTAGCTGGAACGGCATCCTGGTACGCAGCAAGTGTTCGGCATGGTTCCACGCGTACGGGTTACCTGATATCAACGCACAGCATAACACGAGACGTCGAAATTCGTACCAGCGTGGATGCTTTCTGATCGGTCGCGACAGTGCTGAGTTCCTCAACGGTGCCCTTCAGTGCCCAGTGGCGGCGCGGGCGGTATATGATCCTCTCCCATAGCGTTACGGAGGAGTTTCGTGACCAGAAAAAAGAAAAGGATTGAGGGACTCTGGCGACACTAAGGCCAAATAGAAGCCCTCCTGTACTCATATACTGTAGCTCGCTGTAATACCAAAGGTACCAATCACACATGCACACACACATACGAGCTATTATAGACTAGAAATGAAAACCCGCCTACAGCCACCAAAATATGAAATACAGGGGCGCCAAATTGCAAGTAAAATGCAAGAACTGGCCCCAATTCCCACCCCCATAGGCTATGCTATGCTGCCATTCACCTCAACAAGATAACGCCTTTGTTGTCAACAGCTCCATGAGTGAGTTGATTTGCAAGATTTTTAAACCCAAATTCCACCATGCTGGTAAGAGTCAAAAACCAGTAATGGCATGCAGTTCTCAGTGGCATGTTAAGGAATGTGATCACAGCCTTTCGTCCGGACTGTAATCGCTTCAGAATTGTCACATGAGCCAAAGTAAATGACACCTTTCATTTATGGGGCTTATTTTTCCAGAGCGCAAGTATAAAAATCCGGATTATAAGTTGAAAACAGTGCAAATAGGGCTTCCCATTTCCCAAACAAACGTTTGCTCAGTTTGAGTTTCTTTTGCCAAAAAATAAAAAAAAAATTGGCACTTGCTCCACTGAGGCAGAAATTGTGACGACAAAACTACGCCCCTTCCCAAGTAGGTACTATATTTGCACACAGTTATACCTCTTGGGCGCTTAACATTACGCTTGCGAGTGCACCTACACGGACACTAAAGATAACCTTTATATTTACTTATGATAAAACTAATGAAAAAAAATCTGCAGAAATGGTCTTTCTGAATATCCAAATGCTATTTATAAGCTCTGCGTGGACACTAATTTTTGAGTGCAGTCAAGTGATGCAATTGAGACTGTCCACGGTGGGGCACTATTGCGACCTGTTTTTTCGTTTTTCTTGCACACTGGCGCGTGCCAAGCAGTGAGAGGAGCATTATTTTTATTGCCGATATATTTGGCGCTAGAGAAGTTAGCTTAAAGGACTATAGACACCAAATTTTGGTGTCATTTTTAGTCTCATTAATGGTGCATAAGTCATTCCCGTATATTGATCCGTCCGCAGTTTTAGCCAATGATCACTAAATTTATAACCGAATTTTCTTTTCTCACCAGTTTCGGTTTCAACAGCCGAGAGATGGCTAATCATGCCTTAATGAGCGGCATGAAAAAACAGATATAATTGCTCGTTTTCCACTTGTGATTCCTGTTCTTGAGGCAGGCTGGCTTTATTATTGTAGTGAATTCAAATGACACAGCAATGATTATACTACTGTATGTTCATCCTCACGTGACCTAGACTTGGCTGTGACGTCACAGCCATAGCTCGGCTGTTGAAACCAAAACAGGTGAGAAAAGAAATTCGATTATAAATTATTGAGGAGTCGTACGCGAATGTGACATGGCGATCAGTGTATAGTAATGTACGAGGCATTATTACAAATGATAAAACACAAGCCCAAAAACTAGGCGTCTATAGTCCTTTAAAAACTTGGGTAGCCAAGAAGCCAGAATTCCAACCAGCTCCTTGAGCATGTCACACACAGCAGCCAAAACTCAACAGTGCTAATATCCATCCATGTCCCACACCCCAGCATTAGTGTTAAGTGTGAGGGCGGCAGTACGTACAACTGAAATGCATGATGGGCTTTGTTCTAAGGCGTCATGGGGCTATCATATTAAGATCGTACGTTTGGCCCTACCAGGGGTGCTGAACTAACAGCAGCAGTCTATTAAAAAGTAGTAAACGAAACGGCGTCTTTTACATCTGTGATGACAGCAGCTGCCGATATGGCCCTGTGGTAGCAAATAGCCTATTCCACAATGACAGCAAAATCCAAACAGTTGTTCTAAATTAATTACACAGCAATATATAATATCACTCTTTTCTTAACTGCATGTAAGCAGAGTGATCGCTTATTTCAAAGACACCTGTTGGCTCTTAAGCTGTAAATCAATCTGGCATCAAAGCAGCTATTAACAGCAGAATACGTGGAAAAATGTACCTTGATACTGAAATGTCCACAGACAAACAAGAAATGATCCGATGGCTGTAAGCCATGCCTCAAATAAATGACCTTCGATTACAACTACAATTCACTCCAAGCCGCATGAGCAAACTGTATGGCTGTGGTATTGTTGCTCAGAACTTAATCCCAGCCAAGTGAATCGCTATTCTGAGGAAATATTTCTGTGTACTGCAGCTGTGCTGTTCAGAGCAACATTGGGTAACTAAAAATCATGGTGGTAACAAATGAACTATAGAGTCCTGCTAGCTAAACAGTTACCACTCCACGACCACATAAGCCGAAGCTTGAGCAAAAGAAAAAAAAAACACACAACATAAATGCGCAACATGCTAGATATGACAGCAATGCTGGACATATTTACCTTACGTCCTCCCTTGGGTAGCCACCCTGAAAAGCATGTTTTATTTAGTCCAACTACTTGTGCTGCCATCAAGAACAAAATGAAAATTTTATAAATTCTTCAAATTAAAATAATGCTTTATTTGAAACAGGTCTTTCAGAGAAAATGAGAAAAAAGGAACCACAGCTTTCGGAACACAGGTGGCGAGTATTTTGCAGGTGATGTTTTCACATTTTAGTACACCACCAGATTAAAAAACTGCTCTCGCATTTCTCCGAAGAAAGATTTCGAATAGGCTGTCGACAAGGAAAATACAATTGTTCTTTTATGTTAAAACAAGAGGTTGAGCTATTAACGTCCATGCTACAAGCACCAAACTGTTTTTCAGGTAACACGCTCCGCTCCTGCCCACCTGGCCTACCGCTGTAAGCAGCGTATTTGAACAATGTATTATTGAACGCCAACAAGTCCCATCAGTGCGCTTAGTAGTAGTTTAGTTGTGGCGGCTGACGGTCGGCGTAATCACGCTGCTTTACATCCAGAAGCAATACCAAGCTCCTTCGTGCACGCGTATTCGAGCAATGTATTATGGACCGCGCCGAAGCAGCAAGGAGAAGGAATTTAAACATACCTTGCCCGGTCGCCTCCTGCACTCAGCTTTTCGAATTCTACAAAAGTATGACACCGATTTCAATACACACGAGCCAGACAGCGAGTGTAGGAATCAAGTACTGACCCTATGAATGGCCTCTACAAATTTCAGCAAAGCCTTCAAACACCATTAAAGCGCAGCCTACACCTGCGGAGACGCCGGTACTACCTGCGCCATTTTCAGTTCCTCGTACCATCGGTGTCATTCACCTGTTCGTGCAAATAGGTCCGTAAGTAAAGCCCGATCTCGAATACCTATCAACGCACGCGACTAGGCAAGCACGGTCCTTCAAATCAGCCGTACGCAGACTTGTCTGCCTCGTTGAGAAAAACGATGGACAGGCTGGCAATCTGCATAACCGGCGAAGGCGCCAAGCACTCGTTAGGCTTAACAGCTAAAACGCACACGACTTCTTCCGGTGTATCACTTTATGCCGAATAAAAGCTCAAACCATACAGCACCGAGGCGGAATTCAATGAGCATCTGTAGGGTAAGCAACAGCACAGTACTATCAGCGGAACTTCGATTTCTTCTACGCCCGGGTCGAAAAAGTAAACTTGTACAAAAGCAAAGCTCTACGGGTGTCAGTTAAAAGCTAGATTGTGCTAATTCGGAAAACAGACCGAGAAAGCTACACACTTGATGCATGCAAACAGTAGTCTGAACACCACAACTAAATAATGCTACAAGACTGGTCAAGCAGTAGCGAAGAAGTCTACTTGTGTTGCATCCATTGCGTAGCAATGGCGGCCGGCTGAAACAATAACGACCGGGCAAGACGCCGGCAGACGAAGAAACAACGTTACCGAGAAAGCCATCACTGACAAGTATAACGTAACAGACAAAACCTTACCTCTCGTGTTAGTTTACAGCCTTGCTTCCAGTCTTGCCAAAGGAAACCAACCAGTACCGACGACGAATTCCACACGTCCGCACAGAATGGCGAAGGATGCCCAACGAGAAGGAGAAGACGCGTACTGCGCAGGCGCAACAAATGCGGGCCAACGTTCGTCACAAAACAAAACAAAACAGAATATTATTTTTAGATGTTCCCCAAAACAACACTGACATAATAATAATAATGAAAGTAAAACAAAATGCGTTCTTTTCCCTCTTAAAATTCGCCTAGAACGTTAACCTCAAGCTCAACAAAATGGTATCAATTGAAAAAAAAAAAAAAAAATGACTAGTCTGTAAATTCTACCGCAGCCTTACAGTCCTCATTGCAATCATTCTAACGCGAAATAAATAGTTACTAAATGTATGTGATTAAAGAGTGACAAGACAAAAAACAATTTAAACGATAACGTGAACAATGCAGCTTCAAACAGTTAAATTTAAAATAGGTATTAATATATGCAGTTCAAATTCGATTTGCTGTCTTTCGCTTCAGTGATGGCGGTAGGAATTATTTTAACGTTTATGCATGGTTTAAGATCGTATACGTCACAGCTTTCGTACCCACGATTTCAACTCTCGGTCAGCGCTTGTTTGATGCATCGTCAGCATCGTGCCGTACATTCTTCAGTTTATCGTTCCTATGTGCAAAGCGTCGTTCGTGGCGACGTGTCGGTTTGCATGTCTCATTTGTGGACTGTGATGTGTTCATTCTGCTATTGCTTGTTTTGGAGTGCGAACATTTGTGTCTAATGTCCACACAGGAGCGTCTACAATGAACTCGCTAATCGTCCTCGGAATTAATCTGGCGATGTCAATTCTTGCTCATCTAGTCACGCTCAACTTAATACCTCGCTTCAGAGATGTGTTTATTAAAGCTGGGCTTTCCGGTGTCGACATGAGCAAAACTACAAAAACCAAGATGTAAGTGATATCGATTGTTCTGCTGGGTGCTTTTTGGTGCCCGTTATACAAGCTTGTGTTTAGTATTACTCGGCTATCTCCATGTATGCTGTAGGGTTTTTTCCCTTCATTTCGCTTTCAGACCAGAAGCTATTGGCGTGATTTCAGCGACCGTCTTCTTGATTACTACATTCCTGTTCATCCCCGTACCTTTCTTCAACTACCTGACTGATGCATCCAGCTTTCCACACAGTGATGTAAGTTTTTTTCCCCCACCGTGAACACTTGGAACGCCAAGTTGCCAAAGTGATCCAAATTGCCAATTGCAAGTTGCCAAATTGTATGTGTTGAACTAGCCTCAACTCATTGGTGCTGTCATACAGAATGCTTGTACATACATGAAGTCGGGGTTGCCATAATGGTGCACTACAGATAGCATCCATCAGACTCCCACAAGGCAGGTAGAAAGAAGCAGAAAAGATAAACAGGATTTATCGATGCTCTCGGTTCACAAATATGGCAGCCATTTGGCACAAGCCGTCCATCATTTGCGAATTTATGAGGGTCGTCAATCGGGCTATTTGATATGCACGTGTCATATTGGAAGCACTGAAACTTTACATGGACACAGTGAGCGGGACATGCTCTTCACACGTGCCTACACTGTTCAAGACATCTCCTCCTTTACAGTCACATTTGTACATCAACTTTAGGAGCCTAAACAGTACCAGTTACGCTCGTCCCTTGACAACAGTAATCCCCATATTGTGGTTTAAGATGCTTATTATTATTGAAAGTGTTGCTATCTCCCCAAATTCGAGCCAACTGGAAGTGGTAACGGCATCCAGCTCTGGTGTGTCCACGGATCAGATGGCTCAAGGTCGGGGAGACAGCGACACTTTCAATAACAGCGCAAACTTAGAATACAGGCCCTGACAGCGAATTGCATCTCAATAAAGCTATATTGCTTATCTACATGATGACAAAAAAAAACAAAAAAACAATATGTTAATAGCTCTCAGAAAATCACCTTTATTATGTATCATCACTAACACCGAGAAGAAACAGTTTTGGTGCCATGTGTCAATCCGTGCAACTCGTGTTATATCATTACCTTCCATTCACACTACCTTCCCATATCTTGTTGTTCAACTGTTTCCTTCCTGTCTCAATCATTAGCTCATTGACTCTTCAGATTTGATCTTTCTGTCTCCAACAGACATTATTAATCAACAGGCATCATTAACTTAGCATATGTTTTATGACCTGTTCCATTTAATGCACGAATGTACTCAAGTTCCGATAATAAATATAGTTGAGCTCACTTCTAGCAATATTAAAATGTCAGTAAAACATAATTGCTATAACTTTTAATCGTTAGTCCCTAGGCTTTGCAGAAAAAAAATGCAAAATGGCTAACATAAATAAGTTGACAACATGGGAGTGTGGTTTGTTGCTCATCCATTTATTCATTGTAAAAAATAATGTGAGCAGGTTTATTTTAGTGCAGTTGTGATCGTATCTCAGTGCGGGACATCTAATTGTTGCATGTTGGAGGGCAAGAGGTTTTCCATAAAATGAAATCTCGAAGTTACTCAATTATTTGTAATGTTTTCTGATGTGTAAAAATTTGCACAGGGTCCTGTTTGTTCTTAACAACATCACTGCTCTTAATCCGAAAACGTGCACCAAGTAGACATGTCAAAATGGGTGTGGCTTAAACTGGGTACAATTTCTTTATCCAAAAATTGGCAGATGCCACCACCATCTTTACATTGAATTGTGTTAGTTGAGTATATGTTACTACTTACTGCCTTTGAATCAAGTACAATCACCTATTTATTCTTCCAAACACTGTCATCTTAACCGTAAGTGTTTATAGCATGAGTTATATAACATTCGCATTTTCATTGCAATTACTGATTCAGTGACGAGTAGTTTCAGCCATGATGTCAGAGGAAAGCGGAGGCAGTTGTCACGATGCATTTGTCATCTCTAGATTTGTGGCTCTAGCTAGTCGATGCAAACAGAAACGGTCTTGTAGGGCCTTTGGCAATCACTTTTTCGGGTAGTCTTTCTATATTCCATTGCCAGTTGCAAGATTTCTTCTATTCCCCAACACAGTGTCATCGCCAATGTTCAGAGATGACTAAAGGTGTGCTGTCATGATTATAGGTGGGAACTTTGACCGCATCCACATCAATGGTCTTTATACAAAGTATAGGCATTCTGAACAGAACACACTTATTGTAATTATTATTATATTTTTCAAAAATGTTTGTAGAGATGTCAACATGTACAAAACAAAAGTAGCATAGGCTTAAATGTGTCTTAAAACACACACTGGTGTATCGTCAGAACGAAGCTGCAAGATGTTGGTGACCTTGGAGCTGGCCAGAAATATGAATTGTGCAAGGTAACATGAACATAATAGCATGAAATATTGATGGGATAACACGTTTGGCAAAGCTTGCAAAAAAGAAATGAAAGAAATGTGTGTGTGTGTGTGTGTGTGTGTGTGTGTGTGTGTGTGTGTGTGTGTGTGTGTGTGTGTGTGTGTGTGTGTGTGTGTGTGTGTGTGTGTGTGTGTGTGTGTGTGTGTGTGTGTGCGTGCGTGCGTGCGTGCGTGCGTGCGTGCGTGCGTGTGTGTGTGTGTGAGAGAGAGAGAGAGAGAGACTGGTGACCAATGCAGCCGAAATTTCTATTTTCACATTTTTATTGTATTGTTGGTTTTTATCTGTGCTTCACACTGTTGTTTAGTGCACCTAGTCTAAAAGCACCTTCATATTAAATCATATAAATTTGCGTTTCTACCTTATTTCGCAGCTCCTGCTATAAACCATGATTAGTTTCATGTGGGCTACTGATGGGGTTTGGCATGTAAACATGCACTGTTTTATAAGAACTTAAATGTATTAAAGTCTGTCTTAAGTCCTTTTCTAGTTTTCACATCTGCTCTGCATTTGCTCAATACAATGCATAAGTGTACATCTCAAATCACTTGACGAGATCTGCTGAGTTTTGAACTAGAGAAATTAATATAAGATGTTAGGCACATATATGTACTTTTTTTTTTCTCACAGAATGTCAAGACATGAAATGCATTACTTCGCTACTTTGTGAAATACTACATCTACAATTATATCTCCCGTAAGATTGAAACGTTATAATTTCATTAATGTCTTGTACTGTCTACCTTCTCCGTTATTTTTTAAATGAGATGTTTAAGATTGTTTCTCGTACCTTTTCATTTTGCATTTTGTAAGTGCAATTTATGTTTGTCATTTTTATTGATTCTTTTTCTGAACCTTCATGCTTGCATCTTGTAGTTATAGCTGTCAATCCATCCACCCCTTTGCCTTTGCTGGCCTGCATTATGACTTCATTATTTTCTGTGTGGTGATGCCGCTGAGCTTCGCAGTGCCAGTTCAGGCAGCTGTATAGTGTTGCCATTGGCTGAGTGTAGTGTAGCTCCAGCTGTATGCTAGTCTTGGCGTCGCCAGCAAATTGTGCCCATCTGCGTGCCACCCCCAGCAACCGTTGCCAGCATCTTCAACCATGTAAAGAATTTTCGGATAGCAGTTTTCATTGAAGTGTGTTCTTTTACTGAACATGACTGAAGTGTCAATATTCATCATGTCGTTTGCGCATTTACTTTTTCAACATGGTGAGAAGTATGCATAGCCGTTTCCTGATCAACTCGGGCACTATTCTCTGCAATAACCACGTGGTGTCTGCACTTCTTAGAAACAAGTGGCATCATGCAGAGGGTACGATGTTCCACCACTGAAATGAATGGCTAAGGGCTGCACTGCCAGAACCAGTTTACATGGTGCAGGCTAATTGAATGGATCCTGCGCACATTGCCCTTCAGTTGCATTTTACACTTGTGAGAGCACTGGTGAAAAGCTGTTAAGGTAATGAGCGATGGAAATGGGAACATGCATCAGTCTTTCTGCATTTGGTCAATCTTCTGTTCCTCTTTTCTTGCAGTTTGTGGAGCTGCTGGCAGCACTGCTGTCCATCTGTTGCATGCTGCTGCTGGGTTTCGCGGACGATGTGCTGGACCTCAAATGGAGAGACAAGCTGCTATTGCCCACACTAGCCTCCCTGCCTCTACTTGTTGTCTACTATGTCACTTTCAACAACACTACCATAATTGTGCCCAAGCCACTGCGTTTTGCACTTGGCAATGACTTGTGGCTGGGTCAGTTGACATCAGGCATATCTTGAGTGACTCTTTTATGCAACTGCTTATGCATTGATTGACCTTTAAGGAAAATGTTAAATGTTTAAGCCTGACTGTGGGGTTTAGCCTCTGTGTTGCACTTTTTTTCATTTGTTTGTGTCTTATTCGTTTTCTTACTAGTTGGCAAGGGGTCGTAGAACAACATAACAAACCGTTCAGCCTTTTTTGATAATCTGTTACATTTTGTATAAACAATGCATAGCGGATGATTTTTGTTTGTTTTTTGCACAAAGTGCATATTTAATGAATTGACAAAATTTCGCCCACGAGTGAGATTTCACAGTGAACAAGCTAGCATTTTTTTTAGTATGATAGGAAACACATTAATTCTGTGAAAGGAGAGCAGAATCACTATCTTCAAGGCAAAACATGAACTCTGTGGAGGGGGCGCAGACTACGGAGTCAGAATGTTCAAGTCAGAAAACAGCTTCAAAGGAAAAATATGAAGCTTTCTCACCAGTAGACAATTGTAAGGCGAGGCAGAATCCTAAATGGGACCAATGCTAATCAAGTGCATTTATCTTGAACCTTGAAGGCGGAGTAAATTTAAACTGGAGAAAAATTCTGGGAGGCGCTTCAGACCCCTTAAGAGCGATAAGGTGAAAGCCTTTCGGCGGCCATCGGCGGTAGTGTCGCACTCTCATTGCATCGCTTGGTTTCACAGCTGTCGGCAGATGGCATGCGGCGTTGTTTGACGCTCAGCTGCGGCCAGTCACGCTCCCCCATGGAGATGGAAGTGAATCCATCGTTGTCGCGCCCCTACGTTGCCATTGAGACTGCATACCGCTAGACAATAAGAATTAAGATATTTTTCTCATGTGCCTGATGTGGCGCAGTTGGTTAGCCTGTTCGGATGCATAGGAGTTCGGTTCCCAGTGGAGGACGATTTTTTTCTTAAAGGTTAAATCCTGATCTGCCTTGTTATGTGCCTTCTGTTGGATTGGCTTTGGATCTGTCTAGTTTGACACACTTTTGCGGACGCCACTCTCGAGCTAAGAAGGGCTTTCGCCTTTATAATTGCTGATGAACGTTCACCAGTGGATGCTGATGAGTAATTATATTCCCTAACTGAAATTACTCAACTTAGGGTTTCTTCTATATTTATTAATCCAAAACTTTGTTTGTGTTATATACATAATGCCCTTGTTACCAAATATGTTGCAATATGTTTCATTTTTGCTTATGCGTGTTTGTGGTGGATTTCCAGGTCCATTGTACTACATCTACATGGGCATGCTGGCTGTATTCTGCACAAATGCCATCAACATTCTTGCCGGTATCAATGGTCTCGAAGCAGGCCAGTCAGCTGTCATTGCTGCCTCCATCATCATTTTCAATCTAATTGAATTGTTTGGTAAGAGAAGTTTTTAATTATAATTCTATGTCGTTTTGAAATACATAAGGGAGCCACTGACACAAAGCAAAGCATAGGGGATTTTTTTGTGCAATTATGAATGTGAAGTAATAACCAATCGCAGAGATAATTGATTAGAAAGCAGGAGAACCGGCAAACCACTGGCGGCATGTGGTTGGTTGCTTTTCTACTTTCTCAGTTATCTCTGCTTTAAGATAACTATCAGTTATTTCTGCAATTAGTTATTACTTAACATCCATAAACACACAGAAAAATAATCCCCTATGCTTTCCTTTGTGTCAGTAGCTATTGGCTTTCTTATTATCTTAGTATAATAAAGCCTGTCTTTTTCCCTGCATTTGTATGTCATATTGAGTTAGACATCTATGTCTATAGCTGTCTCTACATCTGCTTGCTTGACGCATTGCTACCTTCATAATTATAAGCTTGTCATTGTATGTACAGCCGTCAGCACGGTTAACATGAATGCTCGAGTGCGTGCCCTCGACGAATTTTAAGTGCTATTTAGTGCTGACCGATGGGTTCGACAGCCCGATACGATGGCTAAAAGACACCAGCGAACTCCACCAGCCTCAAACATATCGTACAACATGATTTCAGGCCTAGCGGCTAGCTCTGAGCGACGCAAATATCCATCCAGGCCACATGGTCGAGCATTCATGTTAAGCGTGCCAACGGCTATACTTTATGCATGCATTGTTTAATTTTCCTAGTGTGGGCACATAGATGGGTTCCTTAAAATCGATTATCATTTGTTTGGCCGTGGAAAGCTGCTTTTTAGCCAAGAAACTTGCAATGAGAGAATTGAAAATAAAAAGTGTTTAATGACGACTGGACTTTGCAATTGAAAACAACAAGGAATTTTAAAGCCAAAAAACTTGAACAAGCAAACATCAATGTAGCTGAACTCATGACTTCAAGCATGACATCATGAGATTGCATGTCTCCTCGGGGCTATACTTTTTTGTGACGATACCACAGTGGCATTTTGTCACAGCTGGTTTGTTTCTGCTCGTAGTTTTTGTAGGGAGAGCTACACTACGCCTTTTCGCCGTGGTCGCACTGACCTTGAGCCATTGCCTAGCAACCGCTAAAAGGGGGATATCACAATCAGCCTGCTAAAACATTTGTATTCACGTTATCCCTAGGCCACGCAGGCCTGTTCATACGGCTCGATTAAAGTGGGGCTGTATATGTTGGCTAGTAGCTTACGAGTCACAACGAAAGTGAGAGTGAAAGCAGAGAGAAAGAGGTGCCATAGTGGAGGTTTTCGGACCACCGCTCAACAGACGCTTTTGCCTCATCGCACTTTAGTGGTCAAAAGTTCCCCCTATGGCATAAATAAAGCTGAAACCATGGAGTAAACTACTACATGTGCAAAAGCTATGTCTTTACTTTCAAGCCGAACCTAAGTGTAGCCATGCAGATAGCTCTCGTGTAACTCCAGGTTTAACCACAAGCTATACCACAGCTAATTTTTCTTTGCACGCATCAGTCTCGCATCACTCTAAAGACTTTTGTCATGCTCCAAGTAGTTCTATTCTTGGAAGTTGTTCATGAGGCATGACCAGTGAATTTGCTTGTTCTTGAAGTCATCACCCGTTGCGTGAAAAACTGCATATTGAGTTGTTGGCGAGTATTATGCTATATTTAAGCTGTTTTTTTTTCTGGAAAAGCCGTGTTTTTTAGCAGGAGCTTCATACCTGATGGCATTAAAAGGTGGTTTGTAGAGAAGCAAAATAGCTTGAAAATATGTTATCATTTCGGGTGAACTCGGCACAAATGGATCGGTACACACCAAAGGACGAGTGATGATGCGGATGCTGGTCGATCTAAAATTACTTTATTTTTACTTTCTTGCTATTTTACTGTGGATGGCTTTATGCAAATTATATTTCTAGTTTTGCTAGGTTTGCTAGCGGAGTACAGCGTGGTGTGGGAGCAGTCTTATAGTACAGATAAATTTACAGAAAAGGTACAGACCAGAGCAGGTGTGCAGCACTTGCACCTGGCGATGATGATGATGGTCCTTGTCAGCATGTTTATTCCTGCTGAAGGGCAAAGGCTGATCTCATGTCCTTTCAATTAACCCCCATCCTGTACCATACCAGTTGCAGTCACCTCATCACCACAAACTTCCCAATCTCATCTCGCCACCTCTCCTGTTGCCACATCCTTTTATGCTTTGTTTCGGTTGCAATCCACTTGGTTACCCTCACTGACCATTGACTGTCAGTTCTTTGTATTGGATGCCCTGTAGCTGGCAGTGTTCATTTCCTCCTCTAGATTTCAGCTGGTGTACTTGCACTTGTTTTTTATGCAATTTGAACTTTTTTTCCCCTTTCTTTTAACTTTACTGCTGTGAATTTCCTTTCTGGAATATGCTCCGCTGCAGCCTCGTGGACTGCTGGTCGCATGCATTCACCCCGGCTGTGACAGCCGCAATTCGGTGGAGGCGAAATGCAAAGCACCCCTGCACTGCATGATGATGTCGGTGCATGCTAAAGAACTTCAGGGAGTCGAAATATCTTAAGTTCTTCACTACAACATCCCTCATAGTGGATGTTGCTTTCGTACGTTGAACCTTATAAGCCAATCTGCTCTTTCTGGAATGGTGCTAGTCCACATATTTGGTGCTCAGCACTTCGCTTTACAGGCATTTGGCCGAAGAGACATGCTTGACCAACTTGCTCTGGGGTTTTTCTAGGATTTAAAAATAGGGGAGGGGGTGACGGTGGAGGTGAGGCGGTAGTCGTTTTTGGCAATCGTGTGAAAAAAAAAAAATTCTGCACAAACTAACAGGTTGTCTTTAAGAAAACAAAAGGGAGGAGGGGGTAGGGGCTTATATGTATGCCCCTTAAGGGGTGCGTAGGTGTGTACATACCGAATTCTCTCCCTTGTGCTAGTCATTCATATTTGTTTCTAATAAACTGCATACTCTTCTTCTGAACAGTAGGTGCAACTCTGGACCGTGAACTGCTTTTGCATTGTGCTCTCTTTGATTGTTAGGTGACTGCTGGAAAAACCACCTCTTTTCACTTTACCTGATGCCTCCTTTCCTAATGACTACCTTGGGTCTTCTCAGGTACAACTGGTGAGTGCATGCTTCTGCACCCTGCTTCTGCTTGCTCATGATTGTTTTGTTAGCAGCACTTAATTATTACATACTAAATGATGCATGCAAATGCCAGAGTTATTGCTAGAGAAGAGTTGGAATGTGGGCTTGCTGTCTTACGGTTGTTGCATAAACTGCTGGAAAATATCACACGTAAAAAACAAACCGAACCATGGTTCTCGTCTAAAGTGCATCGTAAACAGGACATGTGCATAGGAGTTGGTTTGGTTCATGGGGCTTAATGTCCCAAAGCGAATCGGGCTATGAGAGACGCCACAGTGGAGGGCTCTGTAATTTTTGACCACCTGGGGTTCCTTAACGCGCTCTCACCTCGCACTGCATATGGGTGCCTTGCTTTTCACCTACATCGAAAAGCGGCCACCGCGTGTGTATAGGAATGTGCTCATGAATGTTGCAAATCTTAGCTACAGTTGCAAGGAGGGACAGATATACTGGTCTTCGGGTTATGTGTTGACAAAGGTACAGCAGAACTACACCATAGTAAACTCTCATGTTGGAAAAATTTGTGTATAATGAAGTGGAGATGTAGTCCCGTTTTCCTTATGTAGATGGTCATGTATTTCTTGTTGTTTCTCGTAAAACAAAAAAAACAAACAAATATATATATATATATATATATATATATATATATATATATATATATATATATATATATATAAATATGATAACATTTGGCCATGGTGACATACTATAACATGATAACAGACGATAACATGGTGCTCTTTGAGATTGCTTAGCCACTAGGCTTGCAGCTGTGAGGAGAAGCCAACTTTTATAAAAAAAGTGGCGTGCATGGGAAAAGAAAAGCTATGAATGTGGAAAGAAGGCAGTGAAAGAGCAGTGAGTACAGAACTGGAAAAGAAAAAGTAGGCTAATGATCACACAGCACTGGGCAGTAAGAAGCGAGGGCCTGGGAGAGTTTTGCCTTGCATCAGTGTGTACCCATCATTTTGTAACTGTTGCTTTTAAAACGACACTGAGGAAGACATCACTGCATGCACACAAAGCTTTCGCTTTCATACGGACTCAGACTGTTCCCTCGTGTTCTGGATCGTGGCCATGGTATATATATTTTTTTTTTTCAAGTAAAGCACTTAAACAAAATTGCAAATATATAATATAAAATATGATTATGAAAATACATTTTTAGCATATAAGTGGATGATCAGAGCAAAATAAGAAATGTTTCAAAATGCTCTCTAGTAGACAAGTTATTTGAGAGCGTCCCCAGAGCCACGTCATCACCACCTGTGGTGATGACGTGGCTAAGCAACTTTCCTGCAGAGGGGTTTTGCTGGACTCTTTGCTTAAGTCTGGTACACAACTAAACCCATGCACCCTTTTCTCATATGTGCATGTACTGGGTCATCCACTTTACTGGTTTCTCTCTTCAGAACCCCGTTGCATCCAACGCGGGCACACATCGAAGCAAAGTTGCTCATGCAGAGAAAGATGGGATCTGTGGTCGCAATAGCACAGCAGTATTGCAAGAGTGTGACAGGGGATTAACCACAAATTAACTGCGACATCGTGCAATTTGGTCCAGCCTATTGGCTGGAAGACCTTCTATGAAGGCATGTGCCCCTTCGTCGCTGAGTTGTATAGGCTATTGTTTTCTTCACCTTGCTGCGGTGGTGCAGTGGTTAGGGGGTGCAGCCCAAGGGTACAGGATCGAATCCCGGCCGCGGTGGCCGCTTTTGGCCACATTTCTATGGAGGCAAAAAAAAAAAAAAAAAAGACGCCTGTGTGCTGTGCGGTATCAGTGCATGTTAGAGAATAATAATAATAGTTGGTTCACAGGAAAAGAAAGGCGCAGCATCTGTCACACTTGTTCTGTGGACACCTGAATCGCGCTTCGTAAACTCTATAAACCAAAGCAAACCTAGTTTTCTTCAGAGGTTTATTGTATACTTATTAAAGCAGCCTTAAAACTACCCCTTACATTATGTGCCGGTGAACATTTGAGATGAATATGAATACAATGTGAATAAGAGTCGGCAATGTCCCTTTGAAGTTCTCATTGCTCCTCTCCTCAATTGCTGCCCTTAATCCGTACTTCATGTCAGTCATGCTTATAACAGGCTGCGGGAGGCAGATAGGAGGCATTAAGGGAATTTGTTCATCTTTTCGATCTATAGCTTTCAGCATGTGCACATGACAAGAGTAGACGGATGGGCTCTGAGATGCAGAGGGCTTTTGTAGGTATGACCATACGTGGAAATCTCCTTTGAAAAAAAATTTCCCTGGATGGTTCCTTGAGTAATGCTTCTTCATGCTCAATAGGTATCAGCACAAATTGTAACAAAAATGTATGTATTGTTAGTGTCAAATGAGTTGCGAACATGACAGTTATAAAGGTAGCAACAAAATGAAAAGATTTTAGTTGAAGGAGTCTGTGAACTCGGACACATCTGACGTTTGAATGCTTCTTTGTTGCAAGTATTATTATGTGGAGATGTTAACAAATTCGTGCTTGCACTACATCTGCAGCAAATGCTTTTGTACGATTGTTTTTGCATTGCAGTTATTTGTGTTTGAAGTGATACTTGTAGTGCATGCCAGCAAGGTAGATTCAAACAAAACGAAATAGCAACAGTATTAGCTGGACTGCTGCCATGCTAGGAAAGGAAGAAAATCAAGCTATTCAGCAAGGTTGGATTCTCAGCGTTGATCGTATCACAATCACTTTTGCTTGATTGCCTCCTAAGGCCTTCAGTGTACCTCTGTCGGTATCCCATTTTGCTAGTAGAAAATGCAGCGTGCCATGTAAAAGACGTGGAATGGCTCATGCCCAGGGGATGCAACCGCTAGCTGTGCAGAGATGGCCAGCAGGAAATGCTGCTCTAGGTGGCACACAAAGAACCATTGTTTTAGAGAAGGCTTATGTGGTACTTGCAGTGTACTAAAAAGAAAGCAGTCTCAGAGTTGCTTTTGTCTTGTTTTGTGGCTGCCTTGTAACATGTAGCAAGCTAGAGCACCGATCAGACCTAAGCTGACCTCCTGGAAGCCAGGCTTTCTGGCATACATTTACTGTTAAGCCTGCCTGGGCCCAAAAAGATCTTGGGTCGTTAGCCAGGCAGTTCAGATAAGTTCAAAAGAATACAAGGGACAGGGATTTTTATGTCATGGCCACTCATGTTAAGTGCTGCTTGTGTCCCTGTTTTGAAGCTTGCTGCCAGCATAACAGCCACATCAGTGGCGCCTATGCAGAGGGTAAGCCTGATGGGTGCAGTCTGTGTGGGCAGTCATGCACACACCTTCGTGTAAACAAGCACTTGTGAGTTAAGAGCTGCCGAGGGTCAGTGGAATGAGGGAAATGTGGACATATAAAGATCTTGTTGGAAATCCAAATGCTACCCTACGTGCACCGATATAAACGTTACCGGCAGCTTCGTGGTTTTGAAACTGTTGGCAGTTTTGTACAGCTTGAACTCCCCACCACCTTTTCTTTGTTGCAGGTACCCATCGCATGTTTTTGTGGGCGACACATTCTGCTACTTTGCGGGCATGACCTTTGCGGTGGTCGGCATCCTGGGCCACTTTAGCAAGACCATGCTGCTATTCTTCCTGCCCCAAGTGTTCAACTTTCTGTACAGTGTGCCCCAGCTCTTCCACCTTGTGCCATGCCCAAGGCACCGGCTACCCAGGTGCTTTATCGGTTTCCTTGCTACATGGCAGAGTTGAGGTTAAGCTCTAGCCACAATGCTTCTTACCATAAAACTCTGTGGCATCGAAGGCATGAGGTGCGTTGCACGCATAGTTACAGCCCAGTGGAAGGTTGGCAATTGTGAACGACATTGCGACATGTATGGAGTGCGTGTGATAAATGGAAGGCGTAGTTAATGTTGCAGTCGTGTACTAATTACCAATTAGCGGTACGCTGGAACGTCACACCCAGTCCGCAGATTGATATCAGTTCTTCAAAAGTCATGTGCTACAGAGATGTGCCTATTTCTGTCTTCGATGTCACATTCATGGAGCCCCCAGGCAATATGGTGTTTGCGGAGGAAGGAGCATCTCTGGATGCAACATACTTCGCTTGTTCCTTGCACGGAGGTGATATACCACAGTGGTTACGCGTGACAATCCTTTTCCAAAAAGACAGCATCCATCATGATTGTTAGAACTAATCGGTTACAGATACTTGCACATGCTGGATGTAAAAAGCTGAGAATTGTATGCGGAGACCAAAAGTTTTGTATTCAAAACTTTAGACGTTTGTGTGCGCCAGTTTTAGAATGTGAGTACTGCTTGGGATTTTTTTTTTTTTATAGTACGCATTTGAGACAGTGATAGTGGGTGCTTTGTGCGGCTGATGTGCTAGGGTTGTGCCAAACAGTGGGCAAAAGGAAGCTTCTTTCATTGTCACAAGATGTTGATTCCTTAATTAGCTGAATTTTTAACCAGCGACACAGTGCCCCTAACAAGAACGAGCGTTTCCATTTGTTGTGCAACATGTGCAGCATGGAAATTATATGCGTGAAGCAAGGCTCTAAATACTAGTGATCGTCTGAAGCAGCGGTCAAAACACAAACTTAATCGGCATAATTTGTTCGTGTGTATAGCAGATGTTTAAATTGCTGAAAAGAGACAAAGAAAACTGCAAGAACTGAGCAACATGTTTCAGCAGCGGTGCTTTTAGTTTGACGGCAACATGACTTTGCTGTGTTGGTGAAATAAATGCTCATTGATTGATTGATTGCCTTTTTGCCACATTTTCAATGGCTTATACTTTACGGTCTTCCCTGGCAGTAGTGAGAACATGTAGGTCACAGCTGAAAAAAAAAGGGGGGGAAATGAATAAAACGAAGCATGCTTATGCTCAGGTAATTACAGGTTGTGAAAGTAAAGTAAAATGACCTTTTGCTCACTTCCTTTTACTGTGAAGTGTCAGCTGTTTCATGAAAAGACAAGTGACAGCTTTTAGGAAAAATGGCACGAAAAACACAAGGACGACACAGGTAGCGCGTGTCCCGTCTGCATCTGTGTCGTCCTTGTCTTTTTTTGCGCTGTATTTTCTAAAGACTTACACCAACTAGCCCAAACCAAGCTAAGCTTCTGTTACAAGTAATGGAACTCTGATTCGCAATAATGCGTACAGGACAGCCCCTCTGTGGTGATGCTTGTGATTAAGACTCGTTTGAGAAACGAAGTGGGAAGTGCGAGCTGTCTGTTTATATAATCTAACATTATCTAACATTTGTGGGGGAACATGTGAGGACTTTAGAATCTTGCAAAATCATGAGAGATCTGAACAGAGTCAAAACCAAGTTGCCTGTTTTGCCGTAGTGCATTGCATGGCTGCCAAGAACCATGTGAAAGGAAGAGAGAGATTACGATGCATCAGTGTTTCCGCTGCTGAGAATGCCCCACTTCCATCCAGGCTTGTTGGTAATCACTGGGCTCACTGTAGTGAATTAGTAGCTATGGCATTTGAAGCTTGGACCCAGGAATCGAATCGCAGCTGTGATGGCCGCATTTTGGTGAAGGTCAAAAGTGAAAGTAGAAGCCCTCCACTACAGTATCTCTCGAAACTCTCGTGTGCAGGTTTAGAAGGCCTAAACCCCATGTGCCATAACACGCAATGGCTGTTAGTACATCACTGAGCTTCAAGCTTAGCTGCCGTGCTCACGCCACACTCAAGGTTTGTCACGAGAGTTGCACAAGGGAAGATCTCGAATGATAGAACTGTATTGGTGGCCTGTACGTTAGGAATTCAATGTGTTTAGTGGATGAGCGGCAGGTGAGCCAGCTGAAATAGGAGTACAGTAAGCTCTCTTTATGTTAAACCTCTGATTTTCTGGATTGGTGTAACTAGAGTGTTGAGTAAAAAGACTGCTAAGTTAGAACTGGCAAATTAGAACAAATTTTCGCTCTCCAAGTTTTCAATGATCGAGAATCAACTGCATTGCAGTACAATATTTAATTCCTTGCGTAGAGCCAGGTGGCATTATGCCACCACTTGCATTTAATAGCACATGGTACCAAGATATCCAACGCGATGCTTAGTGTTTTCATTGGGTGTCTGCACTGGCAGAGATTGATAAGAAATTTTTTAGGCCCCTCATAGGAGATAGGTTGCTGAGAGAAGTGTAGTGTACGCTGTGGTTCTCTCGTGCCATGCTTCTGGACGAGTGCCGACTTGACTGACTCTTTGCCCACACTTAATGTTCCTGCTTCTTTCAGGTACTGTGTGGAGGACGACAGAATGGAGGCGAGCACAGTGCGGTTCCGGGTGTCCTCGCTCGGTGCCCTGGGACGATTGGTGCTGTATCTCTACAGAACACTTGGGCTGGTGCAGTGCAAGCCGGTGCACGAGAAAAGCAGTGACGAGGTGGAATGCAGCAACTTCACGCTCATCAATCTCGTGCTAGTGTGGGGCGGCAAACGGCATGAGCAGTCACTCACCACCGTGCTCCTGGCTATTCAGGTGGGTCATCTGTTGCCTGTGGTGCAGAACAGACTCACGCCATGAGGTTAGAGAGCGGGGGAATATTGGAATAGCTAGGCTGTACCTATTCTACGAAAACGTGTTTGGCAGTTTAGCAGCTGAACCCATCTGCAAATGACAGTTTTTGTTCGCTCTTTTTACCAAGGTCTACTTGTATCTTGACACGCCCTTTTTTGCTCCACTCGAAAGGAATTATCGGTTAAACTAGTGACAAGGACGCTTCGGTAGGTTTTATGCAAGCATCTTTGTTTTATTTTGATACCATTTAGGTGAACATAACGGGAGTGATAATGGCAGTGGCGCTGAAACTATGAGATAATACTATATCATTAGAATAAATAGTAGGAAATAGAAGGATGGCGACTTATCAGGCTATGATAGCAAGCAGCTCATGATAATTGCGCTATAGTGCCCTATGATTGATGTTTGTTTTGTAAAGTGATTCTGCAGTTTGGACGGTGTGAAGTGTGGAACAAAAATCGCTCTAAACTTGGACCTCTGCACTTGATTAGTTCCTCAGTCTACCTCCTATTTGTACAATTTGTTCCTTCCATGGTTCACGATGATCTCTGCCGAAAAAAACTCGTAGTGTATGTTGGCTGTCTCTGCCGCCTAAAAGAGCTGCCTTGTTTCGTTTCGAAGGTAATATGGCCAATTCCATGCTTGTGCACTGGATTGAGATGCCATTTTCAGAACACCAGTGGTGACATTATGCACATATATGTGTTCAGCAATTCGTTTCACTCAGCTTGCACATCAGTCTGGATTCTGGCTAAGGTGTGGTGTTTTTGTTGAAGGTGACGTTGGGGCAAGCAGGCACTTTTTGTCGTCACCTGTGTTAACTAGGGCGAAAGTAGGTATCTGAAGACAAGAACAAAGGACATGTTTCTTCTTTTCGTGTTGTTTCTATATTTGTGCCAGTTAATAGTCTCAAGCAGTGGATAAGCTAAGCTTTGGCTAGAGTTGCTTTCCTGTTCAGTTTTACCCGTTGCATGCCGAGTACGAGCATTGTAGAGGTAATGCAAAAATTACCTCGGTTATCATTCTGTGTTGTGCTGTGAGAAGTGCTCTGAATATTTTGCAGTTCTGTAATCAGTCCAACACTCATAGCTCACATCACCCCTGTCTTCTCTACTGCTAATTTGCAGATACAGCTCGAGTTGATTTCACTTCTTCCAGTCCTAGTGTTAGAACCAAGTGTAATGGGACGAAGCATTTTTTTCGACTCTGCTATAATTCCAAGTATTGAACTAAATGCTTGTATGTGGTCAGGGTGCAGGTGGTTAAAAGCAGTGATCTGAGCACCTTTGCCAAATACCCGGTATTCTGTGAACACTTTCAAGAACTTCTAAAAATGGTGAGATCAAAATAGAAGAGAAATCTTTGCAGGAAAAAACTCTCTGGTGCGGCGGACACAATTTGCTGCCGAAATTCTAATTAATACACCACAAACCAAACCAAATTAATATACCACAAACCCCACAAACCAAACCTAGTTGGTTCATGATTTTCTATGGAACTGAAGAGCGCAAACAAGCACCTGTCCGTGTCTTCTCTGTGGATTGTCTACTGCTTGCACTCTTCAGTTCCATATGGCAGAAGTAAGCTCTTCCACCATCATGAACTGCTTCAGGAAGACATGCTTCACAGGGGTGCCGGCGACGCAGAAGGTCGTGAAGCTCCTGCCGACAGAGCGATGACTGAAGTTGGTCCACAGTGAGTGATAGTGGCGGCGATGCGTCGGGTCTTCAGGAATTTTTACATGCCGACAATACAGTCGCGACATATGAACAGCTGACAGGTGAGGCTATCGTCGCAGCAGTTACTGGTGTGGAGGACGGTGACAGTAGTGGCGATGACGATGGACCAGAACCTGTGCAGGTTGCGTCTCACTGGGCTTTGAGAATAATAGACTCCCTGCAGGACTTTGTTTTTGCTAAGAACTTTCCGCTCACATAATGTTCAGCAGTTGGATGCCCTGCAGAAAGATGTCAGCCAGATTGCCATGAAGCAGACAATGCTTACAGATTATGTGTTTCTAAGCGCTACGAAATAAAAAGTGTAAACTACCTCGTCATCATTAAATGTGTAGTTTATAATGTTTTACTTGTTTTTTCAGCCTAACCCCGATATAACAATTATCGGTTATAACAATGCTATTTGCATTGTACCTCAATATTGTTACAAGTGGGTTTGACTGCATATATATACATATATATTTTGTTACGCAGCGTAGCGGCTTAATGGGGAGTTGGACTTGAAGGAAGAAGAAGAGGGAGACGAGTGCAGACTGATCTGGGCTCTGAGGCGCTTGCGCCCGCCTTTCATTCATCAAGCCTTCACCTGTATTAAAACCTTCATCCGCTACACACACACATCACACATACATATATATATATACATACACACATATAATCAGAGCTTTTGGATTGGGAAACTCTGCTTCAAAAAGTGACTGGTTTTAGTACGCACTTTTTGGGTGCCTATGAATTGTCGCGCCACCTTGATGCGGTTAATAGAAGCTTTCTGCTATTGCCATCATTGCCTTCAGGAACTCACCTCTTTCTCTTTCTTCTTTTTTGCCTTAATTGCCTCTACGTCTTTTATTTCTAAGGATTTGCACCCCTGCAATTCTTGAACATATTTTATTTTCATAGCGGTTGTGCATTTATCAAAAATCTGAAAGCTTGCAATTTAGACACAGTTTCCGTTAATGGCTGCGGGCGCCGCCACTATTCGTAGACACCCGAATATCGCGTTTTTTTATACATGGGGCCCTATGGGGAGCTTCACAGCTATTAGATATTAAAGATATATAATGTGTGTGCATGCGTGTGCGTGTGTGTATGTGTATGCGTGCACGTGCATGCGTGTGTGGGTATACATATTTTTTTTCTATTCTGAACTCACTATTTTAAATAATTTTTTTATGTGTTCACTGAAACATCTGGCATATCAAAAGAAAGCTGGGCCTTCATCAGAACAGCAGATATGTTGTATATCCCTGTATTATGCAGTTAGCACCTGTAGAATATTTAATTGGGAGTCAGCTAGCACTTTCATGCACATTTATTGAGCAAGCACACATATTTATATAGTGTGACCAAAGAGAACCAATAGACAAGTACACACAGATACATGTAGATATATATCCCATCCGCGAAACCGAAACATAACTCAGTGTAACACCACCTATGTAAAGCACCACATTTTCATCTGGTTTATCCACCTCATTGCTTTTTCCCTTTTCATTGATCATTGTAACAGTGATATGCTGCGAGAGAACCGACTGAAAGGACTCCCTGATACAAGTAGTTGTGAAGCTATGCCGTACATGCTGTATGTTTTGGCGGAAGGGGTGGAAAATTTTGTAAATACGATGACATTTCTAGGCTTCGTGCCCCTCTGATCTTGCTGCATCATCTACGTCACAATGTAAAGGGAGGTGTATTATGGTTTGCGCACAGCTTTCCTCAATAACTTTTCTGTTCATTGCGGCAACATGAAAGCGGCAGTCTGTGATAGGTGTTTTGCACGGTCCAAGTACACTGGCTTTGCAAAATTTGTTTGACTGCTCGTACATGGCAGCGTTTCTTTGCTCCGTAACGTGAAAAAAGAAAAAAAAAAAATCCGTGTAATTGTTTCCTCTTGCATGTTGTGTCTTCTCCACAAAAAACTGCGCCGTTTTAATGGAGAGCAACACGAAACGTGAAGTCTGCCATAGTGGTGTGCTAAATGCCAGGACTTCTGCGTGAGGTGAAGATGCCACAGAAAGGGTAATTTTGCGCCTAATACTTACTCTGCTAAATGGGCTTATGGTTTTCACCTGCTTTATCATGATGTAGCGCTCAAGATATTTCCTTGATTTCCTAACAGCTTCTTTGGTTTTGACGAATGCAGTAACCATATATCATTGTCATTATACGATATGTGATATGGTTATTGTATTTACCAAGTTCAGGAAACTGGCTTGGCAAATGAAGTTACCAGCACAAACATGCCATTTTTTTTGGTGGGGTTTATTATCAAGCAGTACCAGTGTCATCAGTTGGGTGCAAAAATTTCCCAAAGTTTGGGATGCTAAGAACATTTTGAGACAAAACTCAGAGCAAGTGTCTGTGCTGTGTAAACTGAGAAGATGTGAAGCCTGATATTAGCACGCATAACATTGCAAGATCTTGCCACTGGTTTGGCATTTTGAAGTCACTTGCAGCAATGCGATAAAAAAAAAAAAGTGTTTTCCGCAATGCGATAGTTATGCATTGGGACATGCAGTTAAACTGCAGCCGAACGTGTGATCAGATACGTGCAGTACTTTGCAAATATCTGATGTGCTTTTGATTGCCGACAACTTGCCAAGAAGCACTTTAAAATATGTAGTTTAAATACTGAAGTGCATAATCTGATTAAACCATTTCTAAATATGGCATTTGCCAATAACCTATCTTGGCTGCACGAAATGCATGCCTCATGATAGTACTGTCGTAAGCAAAATCTTTAGTGCAGCGCGGTCTGCAGTTTGGGGGCATCCAAATCCCAGACAGTGACTTACTGAATGCACGCACCAGTGGATGAAGCACTCCTGGTGTCAAGGCCAGAAGTGCTGCATTGTCACGTGGCACCCCCGTCTAGTGCGGCCGCAGTTCTCTTACTTTTGCTCACAATAGCACATGTTAGCATACTAAAAGAAAAAAGCCCCTGCTTGATATATCTGCAACTGTGCTAGATCTTCTGTCTAATTTGCATCAGATATGTGAAGTTCAATTAATTGATCACTCCTTGAAATTGTTATGCTTTAATGAGTGCCATTAACTGATAAGAAGCAGGTGAACCATATGCATGCGGATTAAGTTTAGGTTGGATACACAGTTCAGTCTCACTCTAGCGAAGAAGTCAAAGGGGTCCCACACTCTCTTTATTATAGCTGTTGGCTCTCTATAATGGCATGTAGTTTTAGTGTTGCCACTGTTGCATGCCACAGGCGGAGCAGCTATACATCTGTTGGTATACAAATGAAGCAAAGCCAGTGTTTAATGGGCTGCCTGTGTGCGCTGAGAGAGAGCCTTCAACATATGCACACAGCACCCACTGTGCTTGAATTTACATGCGCCAACTGAACAAGTCAGCCTCGCTTTGCCTTCTTGGTGCTGAAGGTGATATGGACCATTGTAAAAGAATGCACATGTGCGTTTTCACCACAAGTATCTGTTTTGGTTGGTTTTGTCATGCATTTGCAAGCACCAAACACTTTATTTATTTTTTGCGGCACACAAATAGCATGTGGAGAATGCGTACGCCTGATTGAAGGTTGCATTTTGGTGAACTGGTGAATGGAAATCGTTTTCCTTTTAGTCTGTTTCCTCTCTCTGCCTTGTCAAACCAGTGATGCTTCTATATCTTGTAACACGCTGATGGTGCTGAGCAAACGAAAACTAAACTAGAGAAGCCGAGCGCACGCACAGTGGATTACCTATGTGCAGTGAGAAGGATGGATGGCGGGACTGCAGTCCACCACATTAAATAGGCACAATAGTGTTAGGCACTGTTACAAACTGGCATACCCAGCGCAAAATAATAATAATAATAATAATAATAATAATAATAATAATAATAATTGGTTCACAGGAAGGAAAAGGCGCAATATCTGTCACACTTGTTTCTGTGGACACCTGAACTGCACCTTAAGGAAAGGGAGGCAGGTGGGAATGAAAGTGGAAAAAGAGGAGCCATAGTGGAGGGTTACAGAGTAATTTCGACCACCTGAGGATCCTTAACGTGCTGTCGCAGATCACAGGAACGCTTCTTCGTTTCGCCTCCATCGAAACACAGCCGTCGGTGGTCAGGACCAAACCCGGGTACAGTGGTCGGGCATCTTAACCACTGCGCCACCACGGAAATGGTCAATGGGTTTTTTTTGAGGATCATTATATCTAGTAGGAAAATTTGATTTCATAAAAATGAGATGTCAAATACATAGACTTCTTTGTAATCTTCCAAAGGGAATAGTCCTTCCTTTGTTATACTCATTATTTTGCTATCAACCTGTAATTGCAAATGCTAGTGCTCGAAATTAAATTTGCTGGGCAGGACACGTATAAATATGTAAACTGTTCCTTTATCACATGTATTAGGGTTGCTTTGTTACCAGGGAGTGAGAGAGAATTGTATCATGATCAGTAATGCCACCACCGGGCAGGCACCAGAATGCAAGAAATTAACACTGCCAATGACAGGGGTTTTGTACTTTTTGTCCTTCTTTAGTTCCTGTGAACAATTAAAAAATGTCATCTCTCATCATTCTTTCCAGGTTGCTTCAAGTATGGTGGCATTTGGCATTCGATATGGCCTTGCAAGGCTCTTCTATGACTTCTAGTCTACTTGTTTTCTTGTACTTCTGATTGCTTCAAGTTATGGCAATTAAAATATTGTTCCGATGTGCTATGCCTGTGCATTTTTCATTTGGATTTTGTTCCTTTACAATGTGATATCTTTAAAAACCAGAACATTTCGAGTACTATTGCATTGTTGCATCTTGTGCCTTTGTGCATTACATGAAAATCGCTGTGAAGTACTTAAAGATTTGCTATATACATCTAGTGCTAATATTAACCCATTAAGTACTTTGGATGACTACAGCGTATCCTTGTAAAACCGTCCTCAAAGCGTTTTGGACAAGTGTAGCTTGTCCTTGCAGGATCGTTCCTCGCCTTGTTAACTGCTGATTGTTCTACTGCTTGAAAATTTTATTATATAGCACAGCCTTGATAAGAAAAATTCCATATTGTGGAGGCGACGCATGTATTGCTGGCCCATTGTCATGCAAAAAAAATTGCTTTTCTTTACCGCTGTTGTTGTCTGAAAATAATGATTAAGACAGCGATTTTTTAATTGTTTTGAGAAGCAATGACGACAGTGATGACATTGATATGAGCAGTTCTTCCGATGAGGACGATGTCGGCTCACGAGAGACTATCCCAAGTGAGCGTCAGTGGATGAAGATTGACGTCAGCAACATTTCGATGCAACCTCCTTAGGGAAATTTGGGCACGACATCTAAAATAGAAAATCTGCCGAATTCCCAGCAGTACTCTTTCTCTCACTTTAAGCAGGTGGCACGTTTTTCACTTACTTCATTATGCTAATGCTAGTTTTTGGTACAAATACTTTTTAGAGGTAGACACTTTTTTTTTTATTACATTACATATCGAAATCAGCAGTGAAAAAAATAAGCATGTTTGGTTAGAAATTTATTAAGAAAAAAATAAAGCGCTTAAGGAGTTAAACAGGGCTGAAAGATGAAGGAAAATGGGGCAAACTCAAGGTCTGCCTCTAAGGGCATGACGTGACAGTGTCAATGGTTACCATCTGTAGCTTCCCGTGTGGATCCTCGTTCGCGTACATTCACTTTGCTGATTGCGTGATTGATCCTTTAATTTTTGTTTGTATTATCTCACACATGCGGTCTTGAGCTACCACATTATGCGAAAGAAGACCACTTGACATAAAGCCCCGATTAACAAAGCCATACAAAAACGGCTGCATAGCCTAGGGGTAGCATGTCTGATTTAGGGACCCAAAGGTCCTGGAGTGTTCGATTTCTCTCGCCCTCACACCTCAAGTTGGAAGCCAGAGTTGGCAGGTTCTGCCAACGCAGGCACGTCATGGTATCGCTGCATCAAACAACCTGACCACCCATCGGTGCCTGGCCCTGCAAAACCAAATGTAAATAACTGAACAACACTGATGCTGGTTTTTCCGAAGAATGGGGGCTTTTAACGCCGCCGCATTAAAATATTTGCAATTACAATGCATTCTGATCATTGTTAACTCCAGGTGGTCAAAATAGATAAAGAGCCTTCGATTATGGCATTGCACTTGGCTGCTGTGCAACTTGCAAACAAGCAGTACATCATGCCATCTTTTATTTTTGGGGTACAACCCAGTTTTGCCCAATTCCTGCATGTCGGAGAAATTCCCGACACATTGGGTTAAACCCGATTGCTACCAGAAAATACGCCAAGAAAGTTTATATTACCACAACACAAAGCGGGAAGAGCCACACAGTAACTAGCAGATGTCTTGTGCTTATTTTCTGTACTAATTTAAGTTCAAAGAGTATGCTTTAGGACCAAGACGATTGAACACACACAATGCTGATGGGTATTACTAGCACTGCTGTGGTGCCATCTCGTATGCAGGAGGTGCAGGGCTCAATTTCCATTGTTACCGGATGCCCGTTGGTGATACAGTGGGTAAGTTATTCCCTGACAGAGTAGTCAGCTTCTTCTCTGGTATGAAAAGCTTGGAAAATGGATTTATGACCTCACCTTGTGTAGATAAAATATGCCATGAACATGGTGCTTTTTGGTCAAAGCAGCCCTTAAGCCACTAAACCTTATTGCAATCATCATCACTACTGTCTCTGCACTACCTATACAATTAGTGATGACCTTCTCCAAGGCTGTGAGATAAAGGAACAGACTAACGGGAAAGGCAGAGGGCAGCTTCAAGGCAGTTCGTGTAGAATGGCTGGTTTAATGTTGAAATAACACGCTTGCTGTGGACAAAGGCAGGAAGGTCTTAGTTCAGTTCAGTCGTTCAGTCGTGTCCGACTCTTCGTGACCCTATGGACCATGTCACGCCACGCTTTCCGGTCTCTATATTCCTAGGATGGTCTAGTTTGATATTAATATGCTCGTGGTAATAACTGTAGTGAATAAAAGAAATAGAATTATCTGATTTGGTAAACTGTTGAATGATGGAACTGACATTTCTATATTGGTTAACAAATCATGAGAAAAACTGCTGTTCATGAACCCCACAAATGAGTCAGTTTTCCAAATAGGACAGAAAACCTAGGGAAACAAATAATGAAACTGTTTGTGCAATAGCCTCATTTGTACTTGAATTTGAAATCGTAGTGTAGTACCTCGTTTTCGCCTCCCATACTTGCTTTAAGAGAAGTGCCCTAGCTGTACCATACCTAGTGTGAATCCCTCATCATGGAAGTTTGACATTGCTGCCCAAATGCAGAACAGCACTGAAGGAATGCTTTACCTAAAGAGTGGCATACTTATAGTGCCTTCTCACAGTATACCTTTACATGGGCCCTGCTTTTGAGAAGGTTGTATTTGCAATATAATTTTTTAGCACACAAGTTGCTTCTCATGGAAGTCTGAATTAATATTAAACGAATAAAATATGCTGCACAGGCAAGGTTAAAGATCAACAGAATCGGGTACCAAGGTGACAAACCTCATTTTTATTCCTATTAATGACAGATTTATTCTTTCCAGGACATTAAGGGTGTTCAATATTTATGTAGATGTTTGGCCAGTGGTGCACACCCAGTAGCTACATGGACATAGCCACCGTTTTTTGCCTTTTCAGAATATTACTAGCACTGCTTGCTATTAATTTTCGTTCCAGTAGTATTTAAATATTTATATTAAGCAGTAGTAGCACTTTAACAGGGCTGTGGAGGACTGTGGAATTTAAAGCATTTAGTGGGCACTAACTAGTAATGACACTGCTACAACTGCCCTGATGGACGGCAAGATCTACTCTGGATAATTATGCATCAGTGTAAACTGTACAGCTTTATATTTTAAGAGCTTGTTCGAAATGTAGGGGGGGGGGGGGGGGAAACGCCACTTATTTCATGAACTCCAGCATGGAGCGCATGCAATTATAGGTAGCTGTGATAAAAACTTGGACCCATTTGGCCCTACTGCGTCTAATCGTTGCTTTGCTTGTAGCACGGCGCGTAGTGACCAGAATAATCCCCAAAACAAAATTTCAAAAAATCACGCTCACGTACTTACATCAAACAGCGTGCAGTTTAGAACTACATGTATTCGTCATCGTCATGTGCATAGGCATACAGAACGTAAAAGAAGTTCAAGATCAACGTGTAAGGTAATTGGAAACGCATCGTCAAATCTCCAAGGAAAAAAAAAAGAAGAAAAAAAAAAGCCTGTTAAAGTGTTTATGTCAACGTGTACAGCACACTCTGCACAAAGAAAGGTCGCTGTCGGGTGCAACAAGTTAGCTGGCTCACTGTTGTCGTACACCTCAACGGAGCCTCGACGCCTGCGCTTGAAGCAAAATGATGCGCCAGCGTTGACCTCGACGTCGGCGCATCAGCCACATGAAAACCGCAGCAAGCCGCTGTAATAAACGAGTGATAATCCAAAATGCGTCGTCGAAACTTGATTCGTCCGCGCCTAGAAACGCCCCACATTAGCATTGGCTACACGCCGCGCAGCAGGCGATATGAATTGTAAGCCAAACACGGCCTACAAAGATATCTTCCAGCCATGGCACGTAACAAAACAAAGAGACAATACTGACGAGACCTAAGAAAAAAGAAAAACAAAACAAAAAAAGCCGAGAACAACTCAACGAAGGTTGCGCAGAGTGCGTAGGCGTGCTTCTGCGTCATGGAGGAAGGCGTTTTCGGTTTCAAGGGGGAGCGAGCGGAAGGGCACAAAAGTTTGACAAAACTTTGCATAAAGTTCTGACAGGCTTGGAACTTTGATTATCTGCAGCAACAAAAGTTTTTAGCGGCAAAGAAGTGACACCAGTTATTACGATTACGTATTGATAACTTTGGTGTAGTGTTCAAAACAAGAACCAGTGATATCCGTTCTTAGCAGACTTCCGGAGCTCGTTAGATTATTCAAGATGGCGGACCCAGCGTCGTCGGCAGGGCATCAGCCAGGTGAGCGATTTATTTTATTCTTACCGTCTGATCCGATCGGAGCCAAGTTGCTCCGGAGGCCGGGGCATACAATACAACCCGTCGTGAAGTGGGCGTGGTGCCTATTGGACACTGACACCGCGAGGGGGCCGCTTTCGGCGGCGCTTCCATTCGGGCGTGATAACCGTGCGACTGGAGCAGCAACTCGCCGGGACGATATGCGCGTGTGCTGACCGCTTGATTGTTTGCTCATGGCTGCGTTAGTACACGTTTATTAGAGTGCGGCCGGCAGCTTTGCAGCGTCACTCATCGTCCAAACACTTGCCTGTGAACTGTCACCTTATCTCATGCCGCGAGCATGAGAAATAGCGAACTGTGCGGCACGTAAACGAGACATGTGCTCAGTGGCCGTGCTCGGCTGGATCGATTTGCATGATGATTGGCCGAGCGCTCGGCGCCGTCCCGTTGCGAAGTTTGGTGTTCGGCAGTTCACCGTGCTTTTTTTTTTTTTCTCCTTTTAACACTGGAAGGAGGCTTCACCAAGCGTCAATAGCTTGTCGACGAGCCTTTTACGCTTTAGTATAAAGATTATTTCGACATTTTTTCACGCCGTTATTCTGTGTACCGGTGTCATGCGTATCATCTGGATCGAAACGCGGCTTTGTGTTTGTTTGTGTGTGTGTGCGGGGGGGGGGGGGGGGGGGTACATGTTTCGAGCAAGCACCGTAAGTGTTGACATTTATTTCCAGAGCCATCCTTCCGATTATGAGATATGTCCTTACCTCTGAAACGGTTTCGTCACGACGGGTGGGGCTTAACGTAATAAGGATTCGAAAAGACCTTCGACATCGAAAGAACCTAATCTTCTGTACTAAATTTTGTGTTCCCTTCGGGAGTCTTAAACGTAGCCATCGTGCGTCAAGGCATTACTGTATGTTGAAAACACTGATTGTTTACATTTATTTTCTTTCTCTGCTGTTACACTCTATTCCTCGTACTGGGAAAGAACCAAAGAACGGCGCAAAGACAAAAACAAAAATCAGAACGGGAAATGCAGGCCCAGAACATTCCCGTGTGCAGAATACGTTTAAATTGCATTTTCCCTTTGAAAAGCACAAAAAAAAAATACAAAGCGTCATTGAGTACTTGCGCTGCCTTCGAGTACAATCATGGACGAAAGTTTTCTGGGTGCAGATTTGCGGGGAAATATTTCTGCGTTGCCTCGCCAGTCACCGTGCTATTTTTCCTGTGAGTGGAGCGCGCTTATCTCATCGTGATTCAGTGCCTCTAATTAGCCTGCTTTACATGGCCGCGTAGAAACAAATTATTTTTTTTCGCACGCCTGCATCGTGCACACTTTTGAACATGGCTGTGTAGTCTGTCAAAAATATACAAACGAAGTAGTTTGCTTTCAAGCCCTGGAACTGGGCTTATTGTGCATCTCCAGAGTTCGCAATCTCGCCGGTGTAAGAATTTCGTCCTCAGCCGTCTCGAGTTTAGATAAGGTATTCGAGGGGACCTTGCAGGGGCCATTACTAATATTTAGAGCGCGGGCTCTACTTTTCCCATGCCAAACCTCAAGATATTGACCTTGAGCTCTCTCGCTGTGCCGGAAACGTCTTCATTCTCCAAGGCCATTGATCTGCACAATCTAGGTACTGCGCATGCGTGAGTATTTGCGCGTCGCCACAACTGCACCGCAAGAAAACATTGCCGAGACTGGTTTTCGAACCCCCGCCACAATGAACAGGTCAGCTTTCCTGGCCCAGGCACTAGAACGAGCAGGCGAAACTTCCTAAATTCGACGATATTCACTGCGCAACCGCAGCCGATCGCGCCTCGTGTAAAACTGCAACACGCGCTGTGCAGCGAATATTGTTGTCTTCATCAAGTTCCAACGGTAACACATTCTCGCGCTATGCAGTGAACATCGTCGCCTTCATGAAGTTTCATATGCGCCGCTCCTTCATTTAACTTAGCTAAATACGCCATCTGGGCGAGTGCGGGCGAGGTCCGCGAGCGTAGTGTCGGTCGAATTCACTAGGCGTCATGGTGTAGAGGAAGCCACTCTCGCTAAAGACAGGGACCAGAGCCGTGCCAGACAGGCTGCCGATGCTGAGGCCATCAAACAACGAGAAGCCCGACTGAATCATTGCCAAGAGCAAGCGCGGAAGCGAGCCAAGGTCGAAACGGTAACCACGGCTATGGTCGATGGCCTAATTACGCTTTGGTTCGAGGATAGTTGAACTTCAGTTGTTTTTTTCGTAATGAGCCCGCTGTAACTTTTTGTATTTGTATCTAAGGGAAGAAGGGGGAAGGTTTGCTGTCGGGCCCCCTTGGATGCGTGCCTGCTTTCTGTCAACCTCCCTCTCACCGCGTGGTACAACCATTTTCTTTGTTTACACGCCATGCTCGGGGTTTATTCTTTTTGGATTGCACAGTCAGGGAGGCTTCCCACTGCCAACTGCAGCTGACATCCTTGTCACACGTGCGCAAGGTGTTGCATTCGTTTGCTGTTGATCGTTACGACCTGAGCTGAAGATGAACCAGTGCAAATTTCGCGGTGGCGTCAAGCTACAGGTCTGATTGCAATAGCCTCGTCATGCGATTTTGACATCTATGACCGATTCAATGTTTGCAGACAGACCAAGGGAGTGACGGTACCTCGAGAGTTTTTACTCTTGAGGTACCGTCACTCCCTTGGTCTCCAGGTTACTCTTGAGGTACCTGGAATGATTTTTACTGGCCATAGCGAAAGAACTGAAAGGGAAGGCAGAAAGCTGCTCACAAGCCAGCGAGGACGAGGAGGAGGAAGGAAAACATTATTAACCAATGGAATGTCGATTATGGGTCGCCACCCTTTTCAGGTGGTGTACAGGACTCTGCTGGCTTCCGCTATCCTGCGCGCCCGCTTGGTCAACCGTTGCTGGTCTTGTGGGCCTTTACTGTACAGTGCAGCCTCCCAAGAGGATAAAGTGGGTGTAGTACAGGTCGCTGGATCCCTGGTGGTTTAGGGCATTACCACAGAGAGTGAAAAAGTATTTGTGTAGAGCTGCTTCATGTTGGGGAAAGTCAGTGATATCGTGTAGGGAATAAAAGGTTTTTGTGGTAGAGATCTGGGAAAGTGGCTGTCTGAAGCTCTGTTGAGAGATTTGTGTGTGTGTGTGTGTGTGTGTGTGTGTGTGTGTGTGTGTGTGTGTGTGTGTGTGTGTGTGTGTGTGTGTGTGTGTGTGTGTGTGTGTGTGTGTGTGTGTGTGTGTGTGTGTGTGTGTGTGTGCGTGCGTGCGTGCGTGCGTGCGTGCGTGCGGGGGGGGGTGATTCTTCTTTGGGGCCTATGGTGTGTTTTTCGTAATATTCAAGTAAAGGGACAGGCATGATGCAGCACTGTTGTGTCCATTTCTTTAATACTTTTATTGCATTTGAGAAGTTACGCAATCGACGCATGAGCACTCTTTCTTAAATGGGCCGTTATTAACAATGCCTTGTTAACGAAAGATTCGGATATAAGGAAGACCCAAGACCCTCCTGTGCTCCTCTTTACTACAGAATCGGAGTCGAAAAGGTCTTTTCTGTCTTGATTCCCAAGAGTGCATCTCTTTAACAACCGGCAGATGCGAGTAGCATAGAAGATGCTATCAGTGCGCGCTCGCCTTTCCCCACCAAGGGCGAGTTCTAACCGGTGTTGGTGTACACCTCTTGTTAGCCAGGGCTGTCCGTAGAAAACATTATCCGCCGTGCGATATTTCGGCACGGGTAACTATGTTACCGTTCCTTTCTTCGTGTAATATGCTCTATTACTTACTGCTTTGCATCCCCCCCCCTTCTCCTCAGTAGAAGCGTGCTTCCGGATTTCAGTTCCGTTTAATATCCGAGCACTTTTTCACGTTACCAATGACTCATTCTGTAATGCTAATTTCGCACTCTTCTTTCTAAGCCAGTGGCCTTGAGGGTGTTATGAACAAATGAATATCGTAAAGAAGATGGGCACCGGCTGTACGCGGGTGCGGGATGGATGCGTTGACTATTTTAGCTCGGACTGTCGGCTTTCCAGGTGTTGTCTTCCGTGAGCACAAAGCTCGACGTGGATCCATACTTTCTTAGCCTCGAGGCGGATGAAGTGAATTCCCGTCAACTGGCGCACGAATAGCATGCGGTGCCAAGCGCGGTTTCTTTCGGTTCACGTGCTTTACGGCGCATAAGCATATGTATCCATTTTTCGGATAAGGTTATAGTAAGCAAAGAAATAATAAGAAATGGTAAGCAAATGACGGGGTTTCTTGATAAAGTGAGCAATCTTCACAGCTCTTTTTCCCTCCGCGTCCTCCTCTTCCGTTTCTTGTTCTTGTGCTTCGTCTTATTTCGATTTCATTTTTGAAACGTGCTTTTTGTTATTCCACCTGCATTGCCACGCTTTATTGGGAATGGCGGAACATGGAGGGGCGCCACTCCAAAGGGCGTCATGTAATGTCCTATTTATGTTTAAAAAAAAAAAAAAAGCAGGAGATGGGCATCTCAGTTACATGTCGCGCAGCGGGGATTCCGCCCCAGCGCGTGTTCCCTATCATCCTCGTATGGAGTTTCCGTCGCGATTTCTTTATTGAAACCGGAGATCCCCGCTCTAGCGGAGTGTGCGGAGTCGGTCCACAGTACGAGGCGCGTGGCGGAGAAAGGTAGGAACCGCGGCTCCCGTCCTCGCGCCCCGTTTCTCCGAATTGCATTGTCACGTTACTTCGCTCGTGCACCGTTGCGTTTGCTCCATTGAAGCACACCGGTGCTGGAGCGTGCGCCATTGTGGAGTTCCCTGGGCCGCCCTTCCGCGCACCGCATTTATAGCTCGCATCCAGGGGTAACTGTGCCCGTTACCTTTCGATGTGGGGACGCTACGCGAATGCGAGGGTCAAGGTTAGGGTCGTCCCGCCCTTTTTCCCGTCCGCCCGGCTCGTGCCTTCTCTTGGGTCGGATCAAGGGACGCGTGCTTCTCCACGAGACCTCTCCAGGCCCACCGCGTCACACGCTGTTTGCGTGCCTTTTCAATTTTTTAGCCTCTCGCTGAAAATGGAGTCGCTTTTCGCGTTCACTTTCTTTGATCTCCCACACTTGGATGGCAGATGAATAGATGACCTTGTAAAATGTGTCAAGATTTATGTGCAGAATGGCTCGCTGTTGTGTATACTTCGGTTGGCGGGAGCAAGTCTGTTAGCATTCGCATTTTCTTCTCCCGGTGCCGTTCGCCTCTCAGTTCGATAAGGATTCGGAAGAACGAATTAGGCGCTCCGTGCGTGCGAGGAACTCGGAAGATTGCCGGCGACAACGATATAGAGCCATTTCGGTTGCCTCTACGGACACCAGAATAATTCGACCGACATGGACCTATCTTTACCGGGCTCGTATATGCTTACCAGGCCGTTGTCTGGCCCGTTTCGTCAAGACGCGCGGGCTTACCCATCCACCACAAAGCATTACAACGCGCGATTTTCTTGGAACACGTATGCATCGCCGTTAGGGCTGAGTTTGGCTTACCAGATTACCGTATTCGAAACCAGAGGCATATAGTTCACGTACGTGTTCCCAAGCGCTGCTAGTCTCACGTGTGTTGAGTCTTTTTAAAGGCCAGCAAGGAATGCGGACGATTGTCATGGTGGCAGAAAAAGCAGGCGCGGCGAGAGAGAGGGAACCATTGACTGGCCGGGATGAAAACGGACCCGCGCTGGCTGCGGCATCATGCATATATTGGCGGCGGCGCACCATTTATGCATTCGCGGCATCCGGACGTGGTCTGCTCCGGCGGCGGCGGATCGTGCAGCTGCGATGACGATGATGGTCCTCTGCGCGAGTGTGTGTGTGTGCCTGATGGGAAAGTGAGCTGGGGGAGAAAGCGCTGCAGCGGGCGCTTTGCTGTACCCGCGTGCGTGCGCTGCCGGCGCTGTTTGTACCGGCGAAGTGCTTTAGTTTTGTGTGTTTGTGTGTGCTTGCGACGCATGCGTGGCCGTAACGTGATGCGCGAGCGCGCCTGGTGTAGCGGTGTCAGAGGCGGTAGGTACGTACGTTGCGTCGGTCTGTTCCCCCCCCCCTTTTTTTTTTCCCCCTTTCTTTTGAATTCCGCAGAGCGTTCCCCGTGCAGTGAGGTTGCCGGCGGCTCATGCGTGCACTCTGGCCGCGTGATAGTTGTTCGACGCTCCTTGCCTTATTTCTCACTGTCTCCCTCTCCACCCCATACCCATCTACCTGAGTGCGTGAACAACGCATTTGGCATTCATCGCTCTGCTTTGCGTATGCACGGCGGGCTCTGCCTTTTTCGGCATCACGGCGCGTGGTGTGTTCAGGCTACTTATTTAGGCTCCGCAGTCGCAGTGGGATGTCATTGCTGTGGAATGTATGACCAAACCGTTTCGAGTGTCTGTAGCCCTTTATTCACATTTTCCCCTAATTTTGGGACCCACAAAAAAAAAAAGAAGAAAAAAAAAAAGAAAACTCGCGAGGGACGAGTTAGTACAAGGTCCGTCATGGCTTATTTTTCTGCTTTCTCTCTCTCTCCGCTTCATAATGATATGTGTGTAATATCTAACCCTATCTAACCTAACCCAGTGTGCGCATTCGGTTTCGGCTGAGGTAGTGTGATGTGTCTTTGTTATGCGCGCGGTTTTCCTGCAAACTTCCGATAGCGATAGGTGCGACTGATTGTGACCCGCAGCAGGCACTTGTCACGGAGCAACGCTGGCTCGCATGGTCTGAAGTATCGGGCGTTTTTGTTTGCAGTCCAATTAGTTGCGCTTGTTTTGCACTCGCGGCACGATCTTTAAAATGAAAAGGGAAACAAGACAAACAAGAGCTCTGTGCTATGGGGATCGTACTATATTGATATTTCGGCAAAATGTGTTGCGGTAACGTAGTACCAGGCCCTGTCTCCGTTCTCTTGGAGCGTTCGAGCTTTTTGCGTGCCTACGACTTATGACAAGACACGGAAACGCTCCGGTGGTCCCCCTTGTGGGCTAAGTCGGCAGTTCGAGGGTGTTGGTATGACTCTGTGGGTGAATGGTGGCAAAGGTTGAATTTTCTCGATAGTAGTTGATGGGATGGCTTTACGTCGTGCGGTGGAGGTAATCAATGTTCGTTCTTCACGATCCTTCCTACGGCTCATCGCGAACACTCAAGGGATGCATGCACGTGCCTCCGCGCGTGGTCTTGACCTTCTAGGTCCGGCTTGCTACCCAAGGGGGTCCCCGCGTTTCCGTGTCATCGCTGAGGCGGCAGTCGTCGTCTGTGGAGGTCCTGGCGACGGCCCGTTCTTCCGCCCGCGGGGCGCGCGCGGGGACTGCGCGACGAAGCCCCCGTCCTGGCGCCTCTTTGCGAAGTAGCTTGCGGGCGACCCTCGAGGGCCTCTCCGTCTGCTCGGTTTGCGGCGGCGGGGAGGGCAAAATGCAAAAACAGCGCCGCTGTGTGTGCGCGCGCTGCGGCGTTGTGCGAAGTGGTCCCAGATGTTGTCTACACTTCAGCGCGAGTGTCAGCTGCTACGAAGTCATCCCCGTGCGCACGCGTTATGACGTCGAGTAGCCCACACTGTCGTTATTATCATCATCTTTGTGTGCCGCCCGTCGTACCCCCACCGACGCCCGGCCATTTCCCATTCCGCGCGTGCAGTCTCTGCGGGCATATCGGGCTCCGCGATCGCGGCGGAGACGTGGTTCTCTGCATCTCATCTTTCTCGCGTGGAAGAAGAGGCCCCTTCTTCGGCCGTTGTTGAAGCGGGCTGGTGTCGGAGTAGGGTGCATCGGTGCAACCCCCCTTTTCCCTCTTAGCTATGGCAGAGTCAGGCATTCTGATCTCATATTACCATGCGCGGCATGCCTCGCTGCGAGCTGCGCTGACGACACGCCCCGGCGCTGGGTCTTGTCTGTTCCGCTCGATGTATGCGCTGAGATAACGCCCGGTCTTCAGTGCGAGCGGGGTCTCCATATCTTCTAGAGTGGCTTTTGGGACAGTTGAATTAGAAGCACTATGAGTCGAGCTGAGTTTCTCCTATTAGTTAAGGACGCCTGCCTCGACTGCCGATGGACGAGGTGGGGCGGCGACGTTGCCTGCTTTTCTGGCGCCACGGCCACAACTAGCAGGGCTGATGGAAGCCAAATATCATGGTTCCGCGCTGCCTGTGCTGGTGGAGCTCTTTCGGAATGGTCGAGGTGGTGATATCTTATCTTTCTTGCTTTATCCTATTCATTTTCACTTTCCATTCCAGCCATTTCCAGGTCACTAGGTGGTTGCGGATGTCTATTTGCTTGCTCTATGTCTCTCTGTTCATTTTGAGGCATATGTAACTGCCGCACCCTCTTGCCTTTTCAATTATTTGTGCATTCCGGTTTTTTTTTTTTCTTGGAGAGTTAGCACTGAGTAACTTTTACTAATCTCGAATCACAAGGGATCTTATAGTGTGACTGACGAAAAAAAAAATATCTTAAAATGACTCTCTCTCATCACAGCGTGCTTTTTATTATCTAGGTTGCGGCTCGAGCAACGCGCTGGACGATTCATTAGAAGATGTTTTAGATACTTCACAAGTACTCGGTCCAGACTGTGTCGCCTATGTTGTCGATGTGAGGGGTATCTGCCTCTGGGGCGCGCGTGACGGGTCGCTTGCCTGCACAGGTTAGGGGATCATTACAAATGTATCACAACTTGAATTTTCGTGTTAGTTCAATTCAATTCTTTATTGTCCAGAAACAATACATCCTGGGAAGGATGTCGAAAGTCTGGTTTCGGTAACTTGGAAACGGCGCGAGTTTTGCACGACTCTGCGACCTCGGTGGCTTTGCGGGTCGGTGTCATTGTGGCCAGCCCGTCGCATTGCCCTCCGGGGTTGCACTCCTTGGTGTACGGACGTATATTCCTCAGATGTTCCACCGTTTTACCCCCCCCCCCCCCCCCCCCCCCGTTTTATTTTTATTGTCTTTTTGGGAATTGTGAGAAATAAAATGTCGCGAAAAGGGAAGGTAACGGAATTTGAGAACCGAAATCGCCTCACTTTTCGAGCATCTTGCTGCTGTGACAAATGTGCTGGAAGGTTTTCTTTTTTTTGTTGTTGTTGTTGTTGTTCTCCTTTTAGTTGCGGCAGTCACTTCCTCACTGAAACATCACTGCATCGGCAGGCTGAGACGGCCGCTGAGTGGAGGTTCCCGTTGGTTCTGGCGGCGGTGGCAGCGAGGCGTGGCGTTCGCCCTGAAAGTCGTTCGGGTTACTGCGGCGCGCTGCGGGTGTTGGACTAATTAATGTGTACTAACTGTAATGCATCAGGAACCGTTGGTTTCGACGTCAGTATGTGTCTCGTCAGAAATGCAGCCTTTTCGCCGATTTTCGGTTTGTTTGCGCGTTCAGCGCGAACCACCACCTGCAAAGATGCAGTTCTGGCGTTCAAGCTTGAGCAAGCTCTCCCATGCATGTGTTTGAGGGAAGAATGCATGGCCCGCACAGCGTGTTGACTTCGGATGTGCGCCATTGGCTGGCTAGCATCGCTGGTGCCGGCGAACGAGTTCACGTCCCTGTTATTCTCTCAAACGCGTTGTGCTTGATGTGGCAATCTGAGCTTCCCCAAAAAGTCAAGGAAGGGAACGCGAGTCCTACATTTCTGTGACGGAACCTGCCACAAATTACGCGCAGATGCATCATGAATACTTTCAGATACTCCGTTCGTGTGTAGCGTGTGTTTTGGTGAGCGCCTAATTGGTCGCCGCCAATCATTGAATCGGTTTCCGGCCAGCGGCATTTGGTGGAGGCGCCCGTCGCCTTCGGCGTCTCCCACAC